>NC_134484.1:211172286-211204786 GCF_040206685.1 Ascaphus truei | reverse complement strand
AGAGAGAGTGTCTGAGAGAATCTGAGAGAGAGGGAGTCTCTGAGAGAGAGAGTGTGTCCGAGAGAGAGTGTCTGAAAGAGTCTGAGAGAGAGAGAGTGTCTGAGAGAGAGAGTGTGTCTGAGAGAGTCTGAGAGAGAGAGAGTCTGAGAGAGAGAGAGAGAGTCTGAGAGAGAGTCTGAGAGAGAGTATGAGAAAGAGAGAGAGAGTATCTGAGAGAGAGTATGAAAGAGAGAGAGAGAGAGAGAGTCAGAGAGAGAGAGTCAGAGAGAGAGATAGTGAGAAAGAGAGAGAGAGAGAGAGTCAGAGAGAGAGAGAGAGAGTAAGAGAGAGAGACAGTCAGAGAGAGAGTCAGAGAGCGAGTCAGAGAGCGAGAGAGTCTTAGAGAGAGAGTCTGAGAGAGAGAGAGTCTGAGAGAGAGAGTCTGAGAGAGAGTCTGAGAGAGAGTCTGAGAATGAGAGTGAGAGTCTGTGAGAGAATATAAGAGAGAGAGAGAGTCAGAGAGATAGAGTCAGAGAGAGAGAGAGCGTCAGAGAGAGAGAGAGAGTCAGAGAGAGAGAGTCAGAGAGAGATAGAGTCATAGAGAGTGAGAGTTTCTGAGAGAGAGTGAGTCTGAGAGGGAGAGTGTCTGAGAGAGAGAGTCTGAGAGAGAGTCTAAGAGAGAGTCTTAGAGAGAGTCTGAGAGAGAGAGAGTCAGAGAGAGAGATAGTCAGAAAGAGAGAGAGAGAGAGAGAGTCAGAGAGAGAGAGAGTAAGAGAGAGAGAGTTAGAGAGAGTCAGAGAGCGAGAGAGTCTGAGAGCGAGATAGTCTGAGAGAGAGTGTCTGAGAGAGAGTGTCTTAGAGAGCGTGAGTCTGAGAGGGAGAGTGTCTGAGAGAGAGAGAGTCTGAGAGAGAGTCAAAGAGGGAGAGAGTCTTAGGGCCTCATGCAGTAAGCGTCGATTATGTGAAATCGGCAATCTTACCGATTAGTCATGTTATTGGCGATTTTTCCTCTCCGTATGCAGTAAGTGCCGAATACATTCAAAATCAACCCGAAAACAAATCCGCCCACTCTCACGATGATTAGCCGATCACACACAGGTGTATCGGCGTGCGTGGCGCGGTGCTGTTAGGTTGCCCAATCACAAATCTTGCTGAATCAGGCGAAACAAGCATGTTTTGGATTGCGCGCCATATTTAAAGGCAACGTGTACTGCTAATCATTCTCTGTGTTGTTGGGAGTGAGAGAGAGAGAGACGCACAGAGCTGGACGATTGAAGATTTGCATATTGACTGAGAGACTTGTTGTGTATTGGGTGAGCTTTGTCCTTTGTTGTTTTGTTTACATCTTTGTCTTGTTTTATATGTGGAAGTGTTTCGTGTGATTGCCTGTACATTTCTTGTCTGTTTTTTGTGAGTGCTGGAAGTATGCCCGCAAAGCGTGGGAAGAGTGATGCCGGTGGGAGTGGGAGTGCTACTCGTGCGAGTACGCGTCGGAGTGAACGTACTGTTCAGGGGAGTGATGTTGCTGAGAGTGAGAGTGGTGTTGCAGGGAGTGGGAGTGCTGGTGCTGCGAGTGGTGTTGCTGGGAGTGGGAGTGCTGTTGCTGGGAGTGGGAGTGCTGTTGCTGGGAGTGGGAGTGCTGGGAGTGCTGGTGCTAGGAGTGTGAGTGCTGTTGCTAGGAGTGGGAGTGCTGGTGCTAGGAGTGGGAGTGCTGGTGCTAGGAGTGGGAGTGCTGGTGCTAGGAGTGGGAGTGCTGGTGCTGGGAGTGCTGCTGGTGGCGCAGTTGCAGATGGGGTGGATGGTGGTGGCGTGCTTGCTGGTGGGCAGCTTTTGGAGGCACTTCCATTGGAAGAAGGAGAGTCCAGTCAGCACCAGCCAAGCTCTGACCCTAAACCTGCTCGGAAGAAACGTGTGGAGAAGCCACGTAATCCTCGCTTCAATGACCAGGAAAATACAGCTCTTCTCACTGGCATTCTGGAGCACTATGACAGTATATATGGACATTTACTAGGTAAGTGTACCTTTACATTTATTATTCAAATACATGTGATCCTAGGTCATCTGAGTTTTGTTCATATGCAAAGATGGGTTCACAATATCTTTCTATGTTAATTAGTCTGGAAACACAGCTTTTTATCATGCCTTACAAGGACAACTAAACACAGGCGGTCAATTTGCCATAACTGCATACAATATGAATGCAACCTTGCTTACATGTATAGGTTTAGTAGTGAATGCTCATGTGCTTCACATATTACACCTAAAACAGCATGTTTGCTATCTCTTGGAACAGCTAGCAGTGTAGGAAACTGGTGCTTCTATTATTAATCATTTACCTCATATATTTTATATGTTTTTCAAGGGCGGACAAGTTCAGCAAGCAGAAAAGAAATGTGGGACACAATAGTCATTGGTGTCAATGCGTGTGGGAATCATGTGAGGGACAAGCGGAATTGTCACAAGAGATTTGATGATATTAGGTCCAAATTGAAAAAGAAAATACAACACCAACGCGTGCATGCTACTGGCACTGGAGGTGGGCCGACACCACAACGTCTCATATTAAGTCCATTGGAGGAGCTGCTTCGGGCAAAATTACTTCCCGTTGTCGTGGAAGGCTTACCTGGTGACCGTGATATAGGAATTTACCCCTCACAATTTCCACCAGGTGAGAAATATTACTGTACTAGGCGTGTCGTTGCTTACAGTTATTTTGCATAGTTACACTGCTTTTTATACTGTCTTCACAATATAAGCATACCTGCATCTATATATGTATATGTCTGATTCTGTATATATATATATCTCAAAATAGACATATATGTTGTAGTCCTACTAAAAGCAGTAACTAATATAGCACGTGCCATTGCGTGCTCATTTACATGTGAATTCCCAAAATGCATTGCTGCAGTGGAAGCAATTGATGGTGGGCGAAGATGGGGAACAACAGGGTAGTACACATGTGTAACACATGTTAATGAGAAATTATTACTAGCTACAGGTACAGAACAGAAATATGTATAATATTATTGTGTATTTTATTTATTTTACTCCGACAAACATGACATTACTGCCTATTTTAAGCATGCATCAAATATATTGCATGCAACGGCCTACAAACATCACTTGCACTAACACATCTATAGTTGTTTATGAAAAGGTCCATTTTTGCTTTAAGTCATATACAGACAGCATAATGAGGCACACGTATCATATTTTATGTCATTGTTTTCATAACTTAAAAACTGCACACGACTATTTAGCTCATCTACCATTGTGTTAAAGCAGCTGCAATTAATATCTCATCACAGCATACACTTCAACAGAGGGGGTGGGGTTCAGCACACACACTAATTACAGCCTCATTTTAGGGTCAACTTAGTTCACACCATTTTCACCTGTTTCAAGTAATTGAAAGGTGTGGCTGATTAGGCTTTTTGGGGAAGGGAATACCGTTATTACAACCTGACTAGCACAACTGAAGTTAATCACACTCATTTGAAAGCTTCACTTTAGCTACTAAATGCCCCAACAACTCATTACTTATCAAACCGTACGTCACACATTAGTTCACTCATATCTATAGTTGAACTACTACTATCAACGACACATTATCACACACTGCATGTGTTGTCTTGTTTAGTCACAGCCACATTCATGTGTGCCACATCTTATATTAATGTACCACACATATCCTCTACCAAAAACAACACTTTGTGCAATATGACCACCTTCATGATAACCATTGTGAATGGTCATCTCATGATAGTTATGTACATTATGATACTGATATCACTACACAACATATGATTTTTATGTTCAAATTTAATCTATTTATCCTCACGCATTACTGCAGGAACATAGTATGTTTTATGTTAGGGAACTCAAAAGTTCTAAGTACACAGGCATGTACATTGTTATTACAACTATTTATGTTCACTTTCACACACACATTTTGGGTTAAGGAAATGATGCTGTTAGGTACTCATAAATACAGAACATACAATAACTGTTTATTCAATATTTACACATGTAAATGTAAAACTTATGTTATTGTTATATATAGTTGCCCCTGAAGGACATGTGTCACCTGAGACTGAACAAGTGTCTTCACCTGGGTCAGCCAGCTCAACACACCTAGAAGGTGAGTGTATCAGTTGGTGGCCATATAATATGTGCTCTTCTATATGTTATGTTGTCATGTTCATTATTTGTTTTGCACATCTTCTTTAAATAGGAATACATAGTGTCAGTGAAAATGAAGTGTGAGCCAACTTGTATTGTGTTAGTGATGTTAACTATCATGTAGGAGTTGTGAGTTTACAGCAAGTTTTCATTCACTCATATTTCATACTGAGTCCAAACATTATTCTTAAGTCAAGGTAGTTTTTAATGTGAGGTTATAAAACGTATGGAAACATGTTAGTTGTTACTTATGACACAGTACAATTACATAGTAACACAGCAGAGATTAACATGCCATTTAATAATGTGTACATTTATTTGTAGAACATGATGAAGAGGATTTTGATGATGATGATGATGATGATGATGATGCCGCCGCCGCCATAGACACACAAATACAAGCAAGTGACCATGAAGAGGTTCCAATTGAAACTGTTTTACCGCCAAAACGTCCAGCAAATACCACATATGATGCAATTGTAGCTTCTGAGGGAAAAATTGTGGAAGCAGAAAATCGTCGCCATTCTGACCTGATGACAGTGCTGGAAAGGATGATTGCACTGCAGGAAGAAACAGTTTCACAATTGGCACATCTCCACAGAGTCTTCATTGAAGTGCCTAAACAGTTGCAAAAAATCAACACCTCATTCGAAGCATTAGTTGTTCAGCAAACACAAGCTAATTACTGGAGAATGACTAATGTACCACAATTCAACACCTCACAGCCAGGATCTGTTCATGCAGGTCAGTTTTCACCACATTCATCTGATATTCATTCACCAGGCCCAAATGTTACCGGTCAAGTAGCAGACATTGCTGTGCAGGTTCCTGATGACATCCTACCGCTGCCATCTGTACAAATTCAGCAGCAGACACCTACAAAGGAGGCGACAAAAACAAAACAAGACACACATGAAACAGACCAACCATCACTTGTGCAGTGTCTACCAACTTGCTCACATGTGTCAGTGGGCACAAGCCCTGTCCGTGAACAGTCACTACCCAAAAGCCCTGTAGGTGAGTCACTGCCCAAAAGCCCTGTAGGTGAATCGCTGCCCAAAAGCCCTGTAGGTGAATCGCTGCCCAAAAGCCCTGTAGGTGAATCGCTGCCCAAAAGCCCTGTAGGTGAATCGCTGCCCAAAAGCCCTGTAGGTGAATCACTGCCCAAAAGCCCTGTAGGTGAGTCACTGGCCACAAGCCCTGTAGGTGAGTCACTGGCCACAAGCCCCGTAGGTGAACAGTCACTGCCCAAAAGCCCTGTAGGTGAATCACTGGCCACAAGCCCTGCCCGTGAAGTGCCAGAGGCCACTCAAAGTGGCTCTGTTGTGCCTAAAGTTGGTGGCAAAAGAAAAAGGAAAATTCAAGAGACAACAAGCAGGCCTGTTACTCGCTCGCAAAAGGAACAAAAAAAATAAATGTTATAATTCAGAAAATATGTCTTTGGCCTTGTTTTGTTGACTTCAGATTATCTAATTACTATTGTATGTATGCTGAAGACTGTGTTGTTTCCAAACTTTCAAGTATGTTCTTGTACACGTGAAGTTTTGGAAATGTTAACACTCCTAATTAATGAATAGTGTTATAAATATTTATGTTTTAATCGTCTGTTCAGTAATGGTCCACCAGGAGCCAGTTGCTAAGTTTAGAGAAGCTGCCATTGACTTTGCAGCAAAACATTGCATTTGGGTGTGTTAATTGATGTAATCATTGCATGTGCATATTATTTTCATGCAATTATAAAAGCACCTATTTAACTGCAAACATCTTTCTTGTACGTGTACAGCAGGATTTTGTGTTAAATATTACTTACCTTTGGTGGCCATTGTAATGTTGTCCTTTAATCATTTATGTGTTCTTGTTTCAAGAACATCTCTGAATTGATACTAATATATATGTAGTATGTATTGATATATGCACACACACACACACAGACACACACTGTGTGTGTGTGTGTGTGTGTGTGTGTGTGTGTGTGTATATATAGTACTATCTAAACTGGTATAGATGTATTTACAAAAAACATACACTTCATGCTTCCTTGTGAAAACACACTATTTTAATAATACAGGCCTAATGTTTGACAACTATACTAAGTGTGAGCCTCTAACATTATTGGGTGCAAACAAATGTTTATTACTTAATTCACTCATGTTTATCACCATTTAAATAGGTTTCATACAAGGGCTACTTACTGCCATCAATATGTTGTGTGTACTCCAGCAATATTTAAAAAAAAAAAAAAAAAAAAACATTTTTTTTATATATATATAATATAATATATATATAAAAAAAAATTTTTTTTTAATTTTTTATATATATATATATATATATATATATATATATATATATATACACATACACATACACATACACATACACACAATATACATATAGTACAATATACACTTTATATATATATAGATATATATTTATGAGAGAGATATATTTATATATATATAGATACACACGTATTTAAACTCATGCAGACAGGGACTTAACCAGACTTTCAAATACACACAGAAATGTATGTGGGAACAAAACATTTCATTTTGCAGGTGTGTGTATTTACTGATATGGCTGTCTAAGCACTATTTTCACACAGTGCTCTTTGTTATTTTGCAAGAAAACTCAATGTTACTGAATGAAAAGTGTAGTAATGTTTTCAGAAACGAGATAAAAAAAGGATACATGTTTGTCCCACATGCGGCTATCACAAACCACAAATGTTCAAGCAATTATAACTAGAAATCCAATTGGCGTTTGAAATAAGGAGTTACAGTTTATACTTTTGTTGACCTTGAAAAGGAAACACAGCAATTTGTTAGCCATTGAGCAGTTTCATTTTGATGAGCAAAGAACAGATACCTGCACACATCTTTTGTGCTACTCTGCAATGGCTGATGAATTGGTGACAATTATGAATCCGAATTTAGGTTATAAATACATGATTTCAGAAGCAATTTTATCAACTTGCGGACACCAAGCAAGCACACGCCAAATCTATGATTTGATTCGAGCAAAATATCCTTATTACCAAAACCGTCGGCATGCGCGCAATTTTAATTCCTCAATAACATTCACTTTATCAACTAATGACTTTTTTGAACGTGTGCAGGATAAGCTAGAACACAACTATGGTTTCTGGAAGATTGCCAAAGAAAAACATTTCACCGTGAAAGAAGGCACATATATTGTGGTTAAAGGCATATTTATTCCTAATGCCAATAGCAATGGATCCGCTACTACTGTTCCGTGTGAATCGATACCTGCTGCAATATCTGCACCCTCCATTCCTGAAACCCACATTGTACAAGAACATAACTACTATGATTATGTACCAAGCCTTTCAGCTGAAAATGCATTGGAATGGGTACCCGAAGAAATGAACATACCTCCCGACCAATTGTTTGAAGAAAGCAGTGGCGATTCCTATGAGCGCTTCATGGAGGAGATGTGTGTCATACTGGATTCAGCGGGTGGGTCAAGCGTGGATGAAAAAGCCTTGCATTTCTGGAGCAACCAGTTGCAGCCAGACGAAGAGTTAATTCTAGAAGAATGGTAAATATAACAACCGTTATGAGTTGACTCTGCGTTTAAATATTTTTTTTTTTTCTAACCACCATTTTCCCTTTCAATGCGTGGATACAGCGTAACATAGCAGACTGCATAACATGTAGCGATCACAAACAAATTGTTTCCGAATACAATATAGTAGAACCTGAAAGAGTAGTACACATTGCTGACGGAATAAATATACGTACTTTCCTATCACTTTAAACATATTAGCAACATTTTACCATAACTCTAACACATACCTGTTTTGTTATCATGCTACATCTACAACATTTAAAAGCGGGTCCACCACGTATGACGTGGGACCCTTGTCATGGCCCAAGGCGTCCTTAAAAAGGATTACGGATGTAAGTCCCGCCCCCAAGCGACGTGCGCGCCTCAAAGCCTATTGGCTGTCATGTTTTGTTATAGTAACGGTAACTGCAGTGTGTCATACAGTGGGGGCGTACACTGGGCGTTAGCCGAATGTTAATTGAGTGGGAGGAGTGTTAGCGTGCGTTTCACGCTGGTTTAACATGACGTCACACGTATTGCATTTGCGCATTGTGTTATCGGCCGTCCTTTCTGTCCAAACACGTCTGTTTAAAAAGAATACAGATGTACTCGTTTAGAACGAATGTAGTTTCGTATTCATTGTATTTGAAATAAAGATTTTATGTTTAATGGTATTTTCAAGATGTATTGAACGCACAACGTACGCTTTGTTTTGCGCATGCGCTAACAGTTAGTGCAGCCAAGCATGAAGTGCGTGCGCACACTAAGATGTGCGCGCACAATTTTCAGTATACAGGCAACGTTCACATCATATACATAGTTATGCCTGCTTCAAATTTAAAGAAACATTACATACTGATGTACACTTGTACTTCTAACATATAAGTGAGTGACGTGTGTATGTACACAATCATATAGAGCTGTGTAATGCGTTGTCACGGATACATATATAGTAAGGTGCCATCTTTGACCATCATGTGTTTGCTGTATTTCAGAGATGTCGGGGAAGATACAATCGGATCAATGTATGATTTCAGAAGAGTCTACCTTTATATGAGATGATTGTGAGGAGGAGCCACCGACTACTATACTACATATGGAACTAATTTTATATTGCTTGCAGCGCTTATTAACAAACAATTAAAAATGTGATACCCTTATGCCTATATTGCATAAGCACTTAATTAACATAATGATGTTGCAAAATAGTGCCTCATGAATTTTTATTGAGTGTTCTTTAATGACTACTATCATTTTATGGCATGGTGTGTTTTATATATAACAACCATTCCCACTCTGCTAACACATTTGTGAATTATATTGTGTAATGGAACGTATGACTGTCGAAACTATGTAACAATAATAATAATAATAATAATAATAATTATAATATGAGCATGTTCATGTATAGCGCTGCTAGTTGTACACAGCGCTTTACAGACACATTTTTCAGGCTGAGGTCCCTGGCCCGTGGAACTTACAATTTATTTTTTGCCGCCTGAGGCACAGGGAGATAAAGTGACTTGCCCAAGGTCACAAGGAGCCGACACCGGGAATTGAACCAGACTCCTCTGCTTCAAACTCTCAGTGCCAGTGTGTGTCTTTACTCACTGAGCCACTCCTTCTCCCAATGTAAAGGACACTTACAACCAACTAGCCATTTCTTGTTAAAAATCTCTTGTTACATGGGTATGTTGATAAAATGGTTTGGGACTGTAGCAAATAATGTTATTGGCCAGATGTTGTGGTCCCCTACAATGCATGATGTTCTGATTATGACATCAACATCATGTAATGAAGTACGTTTCTGTGTATATTTCATTAACCTAACTAACTATAGTTTACTGTGTTTATTAAACGTTCTAAAAATACATAGTATAGTCAATATGATGATATAAGCTACCATAATAAAGCTGGTGTTATCATTTGTCGGTGTTATACATGGATCCTATACAAATTGATACAGACACAAACAGTTGTCTTACAAAGTGTGTCTATGCTAATGTGCACGTGATTGACGTTACAATTGTGACAATACTTGATAATTATCATCATGATAATGATGAAGTGACGTGATTTATATTGCAAAATTATTACCAACATTGTCATATTGGTAAATTATAAATGCTAAATGACAGTAACATTAGTGACAAATTTGTCTTCTCTGTTAACAGTTTAACACTTGGTACATGTAGGACACATCCACACACGTGTGACTTATACATACACATGTCACAAATTTAAATTAATGTTGACTATTAATTCCTAGCATTACAAAACACCAACATTGCTAAATATAAGATGTAGTACGCATTGTTGTGATTGCAGGCATTCATGCATGGAGTTTTATGATCAGTCAATTTCATCCGTGATGAATGATCTCCCGTAAGTAAAGAAATAACTACAGTTATCCCCTTGTCTCCAAACACCTCTATATTACATTAATGGAATTTATAAGGAAACATACATAAAATGTGATGAAATGGGAGTAATCATTTTCTAATACAATGCACATGAAAGCTCAAGAGTAGCTAAATGCATATACATGATACAGAAAGTACATATATGTAACATTTGTGTTTAAACCAATATGTTGGGTTTTGACTTCAAATAATTATAGGAAGATTGATGTAGGCACATCTTATGAGAGATGTCAGCAAATATACATACCATGATCAGTCATACTGGAGATATACCTATAATGCAAAGGAACAATATATAAATTGCAAACATTGACATGCCATCTTCAGTACCGTAAACAACACAGCAAAGTGTGTATTTGGTGTTAAATGTGCAACACCATGTATATTTCATGACATTCAAAATGTAAATCAGGCTGGTGTACACATCATATGGATGTACATGTTACACTGCACCAATAACATTGTATGTAAGCATACTAGAAGCATGAATGAGTATGGGCATAATATGTGTATTGTGTTAGCATAAGGAACAACACAATGCTAAAATATTAGTGCTTTGTTACCCCAGTTGTATTCACATACACACAACTAAAGTAAAATTGAAGAGGGATTATATAACCTGTGCAACAATAACATACCGGTGCCACATCCCTTTGTGCACACAGCAGAGAGAAGAAAGGTGTGCAACCCATATTCATCTGTGTCCTACCAGAAGGGTATATAAAAAAACATTATTGTTAAGATAACATAATGTAAGTATAAAAGTAGAACTTGGAACATATATGTTTGTACTTACAAGAAAAAAATGAATTGATGAGATTCTGGCGTGTCTGGCCACCACTGGCTGTTTGTTCATTTTCAGCAGCTACATGGGTGGGATGCTTGTCTACCACAGGCTCAGCTAGGTCTGACTGTACATTGTGCCTCAGTGCAACATTGTGCAAAATGCAACAGGCAAGGATAATATCAGACACTTTTTGAGGCTTGTATAGAAGAGCCCCACCAGTTCTGTCCAGACACCTAAATCTGGTCTTGAGTAGGCCAAATGTCCTCTCTATAACAGATCTTGTAGATATATGGGCTGCATTGTACCTGTCCTCTGCTTCAGTTTGAGGGTTTAGCACCGGAGTCAAGAGCCACGGCCTAATTCCGTATCCTGAGTCACCTATAATGAATGGAGCACACATAAGCTGACATTAGTGATCAAATTGTACAATGCCAACATTCCTAAATAAAAAAGTGTTTTGTGTTAGAACATGTAAATGTGTACTCACCCAGCAGCCAACCATGTTCAAAATGTCCCTCTTCGAACGCATGGAAGACTGAAGAGTTCCTCAGGATAGAGGAATCGTGACTGGAACCAGGGAATTTGGGTACCACATGCATTATCCTCATGGTCGCATCACATACCACCTGTACATTGAGTGAATGGTAGTGCTTCCGATTGCGGTACACATGCTCACTCTGACTAGGTGCAATCAAAGCAACATGTGTGCAATCGATTGCACCCAGCACACATGGTATCCCTGCTATATTATAAAAGCCAGTCCTGACTTCCAGCCACTCTGTCGCCTCTGTAGGAAAATGAATATAATTCCTAGCGCGTCTATTGAGTGCATAGAGAAACTGGGTCAAGGCCCGCGAGAATGTAGATTGCGAGACCCCGCCCACTATGCCCACAGTTGTCTGGTATGACGCGGAAGCAAGATAATGTAATGAGCACAGCATTTTAACAAGCCCAGGGACTGCACGACCTCTGGCTGTGAAAAAATCTAAATCTCCCCTTATCTCCTGATAAAGAGCTAAGATTGCTGCTGAACTCAAACGATAGCGACTTACAATCTCCTCCTCACTCATCCCATCTAACAGGGTTCTCTCCCTGTACAGACGCGGACGAGGCACAGCTTGTCTCCTCTGTCTTCTCCTCTGATCTCCTGTCCCTCTCCCTGTCTCTGTCGTATCCGCGTGACTGTCACTGTCACTGTCCCTCGGTGTGTCCCTCCCTTGCCCTATATGATTGTCTTCATCATCAAGCATGTCATAGAAAAGAATGTTCCTCCGTCTCCTAAACAATCTCAACATTTTGAAATGAGTAGCTGTGAATGATCAGGTAATGGGCGTCCTTTAAATAGGTATGTGATGATGTCAGGTGACATAGTAAAATGCAAGGTGTTACATTAACATAATAAAGTACTTCTGTGGCAAGCTGTGTGCAGTTCTTGTTATAAGTATTTGTTGTGTGTATTCTGCAGGGAATGATGATATTTGGCAATGATGTGACGTGAACCTTTGTAGAAACATTGCTTGCAAATAAATAGTTGCATGTGCAATGCATGTAACACTTGTGAACGCAACAGTCAGTCATGTAATTTGACAAAAAGGCTGAGATTGACGTGGGAAAAGTTTTGTGTAACATGTGTAATTAGGCATGTTATTGTGACATGTTGACAAAAATGAATAGTCGTGTGCATATGCATGCATTTCTGTAAGGAGGATAGTTGGTATAGAATGAGTTAACAAGGTGTCCCAATGCTGAATTACTGTACATGTGTGTATAAGTTAGGTTGAAGTGCTTGTAATGCTACGGTTACAATGTAAACATGCAATGTGATTGAGCGTCCAATAAGTGACGTCATGAAAATAGGGAGGACCCAAAAGTATATGTAAACATGAGAATTTAGATGTACATGAACGTTTAAAGATGCGTGACACATTACAAGCATTGTGTAATGTAAAGGAACATGAATATACTGTGTATGTGTGACATGTGTGACATGTGTAACATCATGTAAATAATTGTCGCTCAGTTCATTAAAATGTGTGATATGATGTGAGGTTCTCCTTTAAGAGTTGAGTATAGTATTTTCCATTGGCACATCATCACATGAGAGTAATGTGACCCGCAAATGCTGCAAACATGTAAAAGTATAATGTTATGCAAATAATACACGTCAGCTGTGACACAATGCCCCCACACTGTAATGCAAATGACATTTGTATTGTGAGCAATGAAACGTAAACAGTACTATACTGTTATACGTCCCCGCTCCATTGACTCCATTGATGTACAGAAGTTTTTTTTTTCTAAGGGCCTCATGCAGTAAGCGTTGATAAGGGAATTATCACCATTTTATAGCCAAAATTGGGTTTGAGATTCAGTAAGCGCCGATAAGTGCTTGATTTCGCCAGGTTTCGGAGCCGATTATTTTGTTATGGCCAGTCGGCTGCCGATAAGCCTGTTTTCGCCACTGATCGCCACTTTTTTAAATCGGCTGGATTCAACAAAAAAAACAGCTTATCGGGCCTGATCGGCACTACGAAATTGAGATGTTATGGCCAATTTCTCCCGCCAACTAAAGTTGGCAGTTTGGAGGGGAGAACGATCGCTAAGGCTGCCGGAACGGCACTTAGAAAAAAAAAACTTCTGTACATCAATGGAGTCAATGGAGCGGGGACGTATAACAGTATAGTACTGTTTACGTTTCATTGCTCACAATACAAACGTCATTTGCATTACAGTGTGGGGGCATTCCCTGCATTGTGTCACAGCTGACGTGTATTATTTGCATAACATTATACTTTTACATGTTTGCAGCATTTGCGGGTCACATTACTCATCATGTGATGATGTGCCAAGGGAAAATACTATACTCAACTCTTAAAGGAGAACCTCACATCATATCACACATTTTAATGAACTGAGCGACAATTATTTACATGATGTTACACATGTCACACATGTCACACATACACAGTATATTCATGTTCCTTTACATTACACAATGCTTGTAATGTGTCACGCATCTTTAAACGTTCATGTACATCTAAATTCTCATGTTTACATATACTTTTGGGTCCTCCCTATTTTCATGACGTCACTTATTGGACGCTCAATCACATTGCATGTTTACATTGTAACCGTAGCATTACAAGCACTTCAACCTAACTTATACACACATGTACAGTAATTCAGCATTGGGACACCTTGTTAACTCATTCTATACCAACTATCCTCCTTACAGAAATGCATGCATATGCACACGACTATTCATTGTTGTCAACATGTCACAATAACATGCCTAATTACACATGTTACACAAAACTTTTCCCACGTCAATCTCAGCCTTTTTGTCAAATTACATGACTGACTGTTGCGTTCACAAGTGTTACATGCATTGCACATGCAACTATTTATTTGCAAGCAATGTTTCTACAAAGGTTCACGTCACATCATTGCCAAATATCATCATTCCCTGCAGAATACACACAACAAATACTTATAACAAGAACTGCACACAGCTTGCCACAGAAGTACTTTATTATGTTAATGTAACACCTTGCATTTTACTATGTCACCTGACATCATCACATACTGCACCGACACACTTTATTCGAGCAAATACCCAGTATGTACCTGGCAGATACCTGGAATGCGCCGCTCCTCACCTCTGACAAGCCCCGTTGCGTTTGCCTTCCCAGCCTGGGTTCATGCCTGGCTGACGAGCGGCTAATCTGTTAAATGATAATGATTAGGATTTAATAGGCTGCAATGCTTCGCGTGTCTACCAGATGGCATAAATTCATGAATTGTAATGCAGTATATATATATATACTGTGCAGTAATGCAGCCAGTGGGAATAAAATGCTTAAATCCCTGCATGGAAAATACCTCAATGCACTCGGGCAGAAAACAGTCACAAACCTCAATACACCCGGGTATACCCGAATTCGTGGGACTAGCCAAGCTCGAATAAAGTGTGTCGCCAGTGTACCTATTTAAAGGACGCCCATTACCTGATCATTCACAGCTACTCATTTCAAAATGTTGAGATTGTTTAGGAGACGGAGGAACATTCTTTTCTATGACATGCTTGATGATGAAGACAATCATATAGGGCAAGGGAGGGACACACCGAGGGACAGTGACAGTGACAGTCACGCGGATACGACAGAGACAGGGAGAGGGACAGGAGATCAGAGGAGAAGACAGAGGAGACAAGCTGTGCCTCGTCCGCGTCTGTACAGGGAGAGAACCCTGTTAGATGGGATGAGTGAGGAGGAGATTGTAAGTCGCTATCGTTTGAGTTCAGCAGCAATCTTAGCTCTTTATCAGGAGATAAGGGGAGATTTAGATTTTTTCACAGCCAGAGGTCGTGCAGTTCCTGGGCTTGTTAAAATGCTGTGCTCATTACATTATCTTGCTTCCGCGTCATACCAGACAACTGTGGGCATAGTGGGCGGGGTCTCGCAATCTACATTCTCGCGGGCCTTGACCCAGTTTCTCTATGCACTCAATAGACACGCTAGGAATTATATTCATTTTCCTACAGAGGCGACAGAGTGGCTGGAAGTCAGGACTGGCTTTTATAATATAGCAGGGATACCATGTGTGCTGGGTGCAATCGATTGCACACATGTTGCTTTGATTGCACCTAGTCAGAGTGAGCATGTGTACCGCAATCGGAAGCACTACCATTCACTCAATGTACAGGTGGTATGTGATGCGACCATGAGGATAATGCATGTGGTACCCAAATTCCCTGGTTCCAGTCACGATTCCTCTATCCTGAGGAACTCTTCAGTCTTCCATGCGTTCGAAGAGGGACATTTTGAACATGGTTGGCTGCTGGGTGAGTACACATTTACATGTTCTAACACAAAACACTTTTTTATTTAGGAATGTTGGCATTGTACAATTTGATCACTAATGTCAGCTTATGTGTGCTCCATTCATTATAGGTGACTCAGGATACGGAATTAGGCCGTGGCTCTTGACTCCGGTGCTAAACCCTCAAACTGAAGCAGAGGACAGGTACAATGCAGCCCATATATCTACAAGATCTGTTATAGAGAGGACATTTGGCCTACTCAAGACCAGATTTAGGTGTCTGGACAGAACTGGTGGGGCTCTTCTATACAAGCCTCAAAAAGTGTCTGATATTATCCTTGCCTGTTGCATTTTGCACAATGTTGCACTGAGGCACAATGTACAGTCAGACCTAGCTGAGCCTGTGGTAGACGAGCATCCCACCCATGTAGCTGCTGAAAATGAACAAACAGCCAGTGGTGGCCAGACACGCCAGAATCTCATCAATTCATTTTTTTCTTGTAAGTACAAACATATATGTTCCAAGTTCTACTTTTATACTTACATTATGTTATCTTAACAATAATGTTTTTTTATATACCCTTCTGGTAGGACACAGATGAATATGGGTTGCACACCTTTCTTCTCTCTGCTGTGTGCACAAAGGGATGTGGCACCGGTATGTTATTGTTGCACAGGTTATATAATCCCTCTTCAATTTTACTTTAGTTGTGTGTATGTGAATACAACTGGGGTAACAAAGCACTAATATTTTAGCATTGTGTTGTTCCTTATGCTAACACAATACACATATTATGCCCATACTCATTCATGCTTCTAGTATGCTTACATACAATGTTATTGGTGCAGTGTAACATGTACATCCATATGATGTGTACACCAGCCTGATTTACATTTTGAATGTCATGAAATATACATGGTGTTGCACATTTAACACCAAATACACACTTTGCTGTGTTGTTTACGGTACTGAAGATGGCATGTCAATGTTTGCAATTTATATATTGTTCCTTTGCATTATAGGTATATCTCCAGTATGACTGATCATGGTATGTATATTTGCTGACATCTCTCATAAGATGTGCCTACATCAATCTTTCTATAATTATTTGAAGTCAAAACCCAACATATTGGTTTAAACACAAATGTTACATATATGTACTTTCTGTATCATGTATATGCATTTAGCTACTCTTGAGCTTTCATGTGCATTGTATTAGAAAATGATTACTCCCATTTCATCACATTTTATGTATGTTTCCTTATAAATTCCATTAATGTAATATAGAGGTGTTTGGAGACAAGGGGATAACTGTAGTTATTTCTTTACTTACGGGAGATCATTCATCACGGATGAAATTGACTGATCATAAAACTCCATGCATGAATGCCTGCAATCACAACAATGCGTACTACATCTTATATTTAGCAATGTTGGTGTTTTGTAATGCTAGGAATTAATAGTCAACATTAATTTAAATTTGTGACATGTGTATGTATAAGTCACACGTGTGTGGATGTGTCCTACATGTACCAAGTGTTAAACTGTTAACAGAGAAGACAAATTTGTCACTAATGTTACTGTCATTTAGCATTTATAATTTACCAATATGACAATGTTGGTAATATTTTTGCAATATAAATCACGTCACTTCATCATTATCATGATGATAATTATCAAGTATTGTCACAATTGTAACGTCAATCACGTGCACATTAGCATAGACACACTTTGTAAGACAACTGTTTGTGTCTGTATCAATTTGTGTAGGATCCATGTATAACACCGACAAATGATAACACCAGCTTTATTATGGTAGCTTATATCATCATATTGACTATACTATGTATTTTTAGAACGTTTAATAAACACAGTAAACTATAGTTAGTTAGGTTAATGAAATATACACAGAAACGTACTTCATTACATGATGTTGATGTCATAATCAGAACATCATGCATTGTAGGGGACCACAACATCTGGCCAATAACATTATTTGCTACAGTCCCAAACCATTTTATCAACATACCCATGTAACAAGAGATTTTTAACAAGAAATGGCTAGTTGGTTGTAAGTGTCCTTTACATTGGGAGAAGGAGTGGCTCAGTGAGTAAAGACACACACTGGCACTGAGATTTTGAAGCAGGGGAGTCTGGTTCAATTCCCGGTGTCGGCTCCTTGTGACCTTGGGCAAGTCACTTTATCTCCCTGTGCCTCAGGCGGCAAAAAATACATTGTAAGTTCCACGGGCCAGGGACCTCAGCCTGAAAAATGTGTCTGTAAAGCGCTGTGTACAACTAGCAGCGCTATACATGAACATGCTCATATTATAATTATAATTATTATTATTATTATTATTGTTACATAGTTTCGACAGTCATACGTTCCATTACACAATATAATTCACAAATGTGTTAGCAGAGTGGGAATGGTTGTTATATATAAAACACACCATGCCATAAAATGATAGTAGTCATTAAAGAACACTCAATAAAAATTCATGAGGCACTATTTTGCAACATCATTATGTTAATTAAGTGCTTATGCAATATAGGCATAAGGGTATCACATTTTTAATTGTTTGTTAATAAGCGCTGCAAGCAATATAAAATTAGTTCCATATGTAGTATAGTAGTCGGTGGCTCCTCCTCACAATCATCTCATATAAAGGTAGACTCTTCTGAAATCATACATTGATCCGATTGTATCTTCCCCGACATCTCTGAAATACAGCAAACACATGATGGTCAAAGATGGCACCTTACTATATATGTATCCGTGACAACGCATTACACAGCTCTATATGATTGTGTACATACACACGTCACTCACTTATATGTTAGAAGTACAAGTGTACATCAGTATGTAATGTTTCTTTAAATTTGTAGCAGGCATAACTATGTATATGATGTGAACGTTGCCTGTATACTGAAAATTGTGCGCGCACATCTTAGTGTGCGCACGCACTTCACGCTTGGCTGCACTAACTGTTAGCGCATGCGCAAAACAAAGCGTACGTTGTGCGTTCAATACATCTTGAAAATACCATTAAACATAAAATCTTTATTTCAAATACAATGAATACGAAACTACATTCGTTCTAAACGAGTACATCTGTATTCTTTTTAAACAGACGTGTTTGGACAGAAAGGACGGCCGATAACACAATGCGCAAATGCAATACGTGTGACGTCATGTTAAACCAGCGTGAAACGCACGCTAACACTCCTCCCACTCAATTAACATTCGGCTAACGCCCTGTGTACGCCCCCACTGTATGACACACTGCAGTTACCGTTACTATAACAAAACATGACAGCCAATAGGCTTTGAGGCGCGCACGTCGCTTGGGGGCGGGACTTACATCCGTAATCCTTTTTAAGGACGCCTTGGGCCATGACAAGGGTCCCACGTCATACGTGGTGGACCCGCTTTTAAATGTTGTAGATGTAGCATGATAACAAAACAGGTATGTGTTAGAGTTATGGTAAAATGTTGCTAATATGTTTAAAGTGATAGGAAAGTACGTATATTTATTCCGTCAGCAATGTGTACTACTCTTTCAGGTTCTACTATATTGTATTCGGAAACAATTTGTTTGTGATCGCTACATGTTATGCAGTCTGCTATGTTACGCTGTATCCACGCATTGAAAGGGAAAATGGTGGTTAGAAAAAAAAAAAATTTTTAAACGCAAAGTCAACTCATAACGGTTGTTATATTTACCATTCTTCTAGAATTAACTCTTCGTCTGGCTGCAACTGGTCGCTCCAGAAATGCAAGGCTTTTTCATCCACGCTTGACACACCCGCTGAATCCAGTATGACACACATCTCCTCCATGAAGCGCTCATAGGAATCGCCACTGCTTTCTTCAAACAATTGGTCGGGAGGTATGTTCATTTCTTCGGGTACCCATTCCAATGCATTTTCAGCTGAAAGGCTTGGTACATAATCATAGTAGTTATGTTCTTGTACAATGTGGGTTTCAGGAATGGAGGGTGCAGATATTGCAGCAGGTATCGATTCACACGGAACAGTAGTAGCGGATCCATTGCTATTGGCATTAGGAATAAATATGCCTTTAACCACAATATATGTGCCTTCTTTCACGGTGAAATGTTTTTCTTTGGCAATCTTCCAGAAACCATAGTTGTGTTCTAGCTTATCCTGCACACGTTCAAAAAAGTCATTAGTTGATAAAGTGAATGTTATTGAGGAATTAAAATTGCGCGCATGCCGACGGTTTTGGTAATAAGGATATTTTGCTCGAATCAAATCATAGATTTGGCGTGTGCTTGCTTGGTGTCCGCAAGTTGATAAAATTGCTTCTGAAATCATGTATTTATAACCTAATTCGGATTCATAATTGTCACCAATTCATCAGCCATTGCAGAGTAGCACAAAAGATGTGTGCAGGTATCTGTTCTTTGCTCATCAAAATGAAACTGCTCAATGGCTAACAAATTGCTGTGTTTCCTTTTCAAGGTCAACAAAAGTATAAACTGTAACTCCTTATTTCAAACGCCAATTGGATTTCTAGTTATAATTGCTTGAACATTTGTGGTTTGTGATAGCCGCATGTGGGACAAACATGTATCCTTTTTTTATCTCGTTTCTGAAAACATTACTACACTTTTCATTCAGTAACATTGAGTTTTCTTGCAAAATAACAAAGAGCACTGTGTGAAAATAGTCCTTAGACAGCCATATCAGTAAATACACACACCTGCAAAATGAAATGTTTTGTTCCCACATACATTTCTGTGTGTATTTGAAAGTCTGGTTAAGTCCCTGTCTGCATGAGTTTAAATACGTGTGTATCTATATATATATAAATATATCTCTCTCATAAATAAATATATATATATATATATATATATATATATATATATATATATAAAGTGTATATTGTACTATATGTATATTGTGTGTATGTGTATGTGTATGTGTATGTGTATATATATATATATATATATATATATATATATATATATATATATATATATAAAAATTAAAAAAAAAATTTTTTTTATATATATATATATATTATATATATATATATATATAATCAAAGGCTCCTTACCAGGCAGACCAGAGAATCCAGGGAATCCAAAGCAGGCACAGCAAGGAAGAGACAGCACACTTGTTAGCAAAAAGAATTGTATTAGTGAAGCAGGCACAAAACACCTGCCTGCTTCACTAATACAATTCTTTTTGCTAACAAGTGTGCTGTCTCTTCCTTGCTGTGCCTGCTTTGGATTCCCTGGATTCTCTGGTCTGCCTGGTAAGGAGCCTTTGATTGTATTCATTCATATGGGACTAAGCACCTGTCCTCATCTGTATTTGTGTGCCATCTGCTCTGTTACCTATATATATATATATATATATAAAAAAATGTTTTTTTTTTTTTTTAAATATTGCTGGAGTACACACAACATATTGATGGCAGTAAGTAGCCCTTGTATGAAACCTATTTAAATGGTGATAAACATGAGTGAATTAAGTAATAAACATTTGTTTGCACCCAATAATGTTAGAGGCTCACACTTAGTATAGTTGTCAAACATTAGGCCTGTATTATTAAAATAGTGTGTTTTCACAAGGAAGCATGAAGTGTATGTTTTTTGTAAATACATCTATACCAGTTTAGATAGTACTATATATACACACACACACACACACACACACACACACACACACACACACACACACACACACACACACACACACACACACACACACACACACACACACACACACACACACACACACACACACAGTGTGTGTGTGTGTGTGTGTGTGTGTGTGTGTGTGTGTGTGTGTGTGTGTGTGTGTGTGTGTGCATATATCAATACATACTACATATATATTAGTATCAATTCAGAGATGTTCTTGAAACAAGAACACATAAATGATTAAAGGACAACATTACAATGGCCATCAAAGGTAAGTAATATTTAACACAAAATCCTGCTGTACACGTACAAGAAAGATGTTTGCAGTTAAATAGGTGCTTTTATAATTGCATGAAAATAATATGCACATGCAATGATTACATCAATTAACACACCCAAATGCAATGTTTTGCTGCAAAGTCAATGGCAGCTTCTCTAAACTTAGCAACTGGCTCCTGGTGGACCATTACTGAACAGACGATTAAAACATAAATATTTATAACACTATTCATTAATTAGGAGTGTTAACATTTCCAAAACTTCACGTGTACAAGAACATACTTGAAAGTTTGGAAACAACACAGTCTTCAGCATACATACAATAGTAATTAGATAATCTGAAGTCAACAAAACAAGGCCAAAGACATATTTTCTGAATTATAACATTTATTTTTTTTGTTCCTTTTGCGAGCGAGTAACAGGCCTGCTTGTTGTCTCTTGAATTTTCCTTTTTCTTTTGCCACCAACTTTAGGCACAACAGAGCCACTTTGAGTGGCCTCTGGCACTTCACGGGCAGGGCTTGTGGCCAGTGACTCACCTACAGGGCTTTTGGGCAGTGACTGTTCACCTACGGGGCTTGTGGCCAGTGACTCACCTACAGGGCTTGTGGCCAGTGACTCACCTACAGGGCTTTTGGGCAGTGATTCACCTACAGGGCTTTTGGGCAGCGATTCACCTACAGGGCTTTTGGGCAGCGATTCACCTACAGGGCTTTTGGGCAGCGATTCACCTACAGGGCTTTTGGGCAGCGATTCACCTACAGGGCTTTTGGGCAGTGACTCACCTACAGGGCTTTTGGGTAGTGACTGTTCACGGACAGGGCTTGTGCCCACTGACACATGTGAGCAAGTTGGTAGACACTGCACAAGTGATGGTTGGTCTGTTTCATGTGTGTCTTGTTTTGTTTTTGTCGCCTCCTTTGTAGGTGTCTGCTGCTGAATTTGTACAGATGGCAGCGGTAGGATGTCATCAGGAACCTGCACAGCAATGTCTGCTACTTGACCGGTAACATTTGGGCCTGGTGAATGAATATCAGATGAATGTGGTGAAAACTGACCTGCATGAACAGATCCTGGCTGTGAGGTGTTGAATTGTGGTACATTAGTCATTCTCCAGTAATTAGCTTGTGTTTGCTGAACAACTAATGCTTCGAATGAGGTGTTGATTTTTTGCAACTGTTTAGGCACTTCAATGAAGACTCTGTGGAGATGTGCCAATTGTGAAACTGTTTCTTCCTGCAGTGCAATCATCCTTTCCAGCACTGTCATCAGGTCAGAATGGCGACGATTTTCTGCTTCCACAATTTTTCCCTCAGAAGCTACAATTGCAACATATGTGGTATTTGCTGGACGTTTTGGCGGTAAAACAGTTTCAATTGGAACCTCTTCATGGTCACTTGCTTGTATTTGTGTGTTTATGGCGGCGGCGGCGGCGGCATCATCATCATCATCATCATCATCATCATCATCATCAAAATCCTCTTCATCATGTTCTACAAATAAATGTACACATTATTAAATGGCATGTTAATCTCTGCTGTGTTACTATGTAATTGTACTGTGTCATAAGTAACAACTAACATGTTTCCATACGTTTTATAACCTCACATTAAAAACTACCTTGACTTAAGAATAATGTTTGGACTCAGTATGAAATATGAGTGAATGAAAACTTGCTGTAAACTCACAACTCCTACATGATAGTTAACATCACTAACACAATACAAGTTGGCTTACACTTCATTTTCACTGACACTAAGTAATCCTATTTAAAGAAGATGTGCAAAACAAATAATGAACATGACAACATAACATATAGAAGAGCACATATTATATGGCCACCAACTGATACACTCACCTTCTAGGTGTGTTGAGCTGGCTGACCCAGGTGAAGACACTTGTTCAGTCTCAGGTGACACATGTCCTTCAGGGGCAACTATATATAACAATAACATAAGTTTTACATTTACATGTGTAAATATTGAATAAACAGTTATTGTATGTTCTGTATTTATGAGTACCTAACAGCATCATTTCCTTAACCCAAAATGTGTGTGTGAAAGTGAACATAAATAGTTGTAATAACAATGTACATGCCTGTGTACTTAGAACTTTTGAGTTCCCTAACATAAAACATACTATGTTCCTGCAGTAATGCGTGAGGATAAATAGATTAAATTTGAACATAAAAATCATATGTTGTGTAGTGATATCAGTATCATAATGTACATAACTATCATGAGATGACCATTCACAATGGTTATCATGAAGGTGGTCATATTGCACAAAGTGTTGTTTTTGGTAGAGGATATGTGTGGTACATTAATATAAGATGTGGCACACATGAATGTGGCTGTGACTAAACAAGACAACACATGCAGTGTGTGATAATGTGTCGTTGATAGTAGTAGTTCAACTATAGATATGAGTGAACTAATGTGTGACGTACGGTTTGATAAGTAATGAGTTGTTGGGGCATTTAGTAGCTAAAGTGAAGCTTTCAAATGAGTGTGATTAACTTCAGTTGTGCTAGTCAGGTTGTAATAACGGTATTCCCTTCCCCAAAAAGCCTAATCAGCCACACCTTTCAATTACTTGAAACAGGTGAAAATGGTGTGAACTAAGTTGACCCTAAAATGAGGCTGTAATTAGTGTGTGTGCTGAACCCCACCCCCTCTGTTGAAGTGTATGCTGTGATGAGATATTAATTGCAGCTGCTTTAACACAATGGTAGATGAGCTAAATAGTCGTGTGCAGTTTTTAAGTTATGAAAACAATGACATAAAATATGATACGTGTGCCTCATTATGCTGTCTGTATATGACTTAAAGCAAAAATGGACCTTTTCATAAACAACTATAGATGTGTTAGTGCAAGTGATGTTTGTAGGCCGTTGCATGCAATATATTTGATGCATGCTTAAAATAGGCAGTAATGTCATGTTTGTCGGAGTAAAATAAATAAAATACACAATAATATTATACATATTTCTGTTCTGTACCTGTAGCTAGTAATAATTTCTCATTAACATGTGTTACACATGTGTACTACCCTGTTGTTCCCCATCTTCGCCCACCATCAATTGCTTCCACTGCAGCAATGCATTTTGGGAATTCACATGTAAATGAGCACGCAATGGCACGTGCTATATTAGTTACTGCTTTTAGTAGGACTACAACATATATGTCTATTTTGAGATATATATATATACAGAATCAGACATATACATATATAGATGCAGGTATGCTTATATTGTGAAGACAGTATAAAAAGCAGTGTAACTATGCAAAATAACTGTAAGCAACGACACGCCTAGTACAGTAATATTTCTCACCTGGTGGAAATTGTGAGGGGTAAATTCCTATATCACGGTCACCAGGTAAGCCTTCCACGACGACGGGAAGTAATTTTGCCCGAAGCAGCTCCTCCAATGGACTTAATATGAGACGTTGTGGTGTCGGCCCACCTCCAGTGCCAGTAGCATGCACGCGTTGGTGTTGTATTTTCTTTTTCAATTTGGACGTAATATCATCAAATCTCTTGTGACAATTCCGCTTGTCCCTCACATGATTCCCACACGCATTGACACCAATGACTATTGTGTCCCACATTTCTTTTCTGCTTGCTGAACTTGTCCGCCCTTGAAAAACATATAAAATATATGAGGTAAATGATTAATAATAGAAGCACCAGTTTCCTACACTGCTAGCTGTTCCAAGAGATAGCAAACATGCTGTTTTAGGTGTAATATGTGAAGCACATGAGCATTCACTACTAAACCTATACATGTAAGCAAGGTTGCATTCATATTGTATGCAGTTATGGCAAATTGACCGCCTGTGTTTAGTTGTCCTTGTAAGGCATGATAAAAAGCTGTGTTTCCAGACTAATTAACATAGAAAGATATTGTGAACCCATCTTTGCATATGAACAAAACTCAGATGACCTAGGATCACATGTATTTGAATAATAAATGTAAAGGTACACTTACCTAGTAAATGTCCATATATACTGTCATAGTGCTCCAGAATGCCAGTGACAAGAGCTGTATTTTCCTGGTCATTGAAGCGAGGATTATGTGGCTTCTCCACACGTTTCTTCCGAGCAGGTTTAGGGTCAGAGCTTGGCTGGTGCTGACTGGACTCTCCTTCTTCCAATGGAAGAGCCTCCAAAAGCTGCCCACCAGCAAGCACGCCACCACCATCCACCCCATCTGCAACTGCGCCACCAGCAGCACTCCCAGCACCAGCACTCCCACTCCTAGCACCAGCACTCCCACTCCTAGCACCAGCACTCCCACTCCTAGCACCAGCACTCCCACTCCTAGCAACAGCACTCACACTCCTAGCACCAGCACTCCCAGCACTCCCACTCCCAGCAACAGCACTCCCACTCCCAGCAACACCACTCGCAGCACCAGCACTCCCACTCCCTGCAACACCACTCTCACTCTCAGCAACATCACTCCCCTGAACAGTACGTTCACTCCGACGCGTACTCGCACGAGTAGCACTCCCACTCCCACCGGCATCACTCTTCCCACGCTTTGCGGGCATACTTCCAGCACTCACAAAAAACAGACAAGAAATGTACAGGCAATCACACGAAACACTTCCACATATAAAACAAGACAAAGATGTAAACAAAACAACAAAGGACAAAGCTCACCCAATACACAACAAGTCTCTCAGTCAATATGCAAATCTTCAATCGTCCAGCTCTGTGCGTCTCTCTCTCTCTCACTCCCAACAACACAGAGAATGATTAGCAGTACACGTTGCCTTTAAATATGGCGCGCAATCCAAAACATGCTTGTTTCGCCTGATTCAGCAAGATTTGTGATTGGGCAACCTAACAGCACCGCGCCACGCACGCCGATACACCTGTGTGTGATCGGCTAATCATCGTGAGAGTGGGCGGATTTGTTTTCGGGTTGATTTTGAATGTATTCGGCACTTACTGCATACGGAGAGGAAAAATCGCCAATAACATGACTAATCGGTAAGTTTGCCGATTTCACATAATCGACGCTTACTGCATGAGGCCCAAAGTGCCGTTGCGGCAGCCTTAGCGATCGTTCTCCCCTCCAAACTGCCAACTTTAGTTGGCGGGAGAAATTGGCCATAACATCTCAATTTCGTAGTGCCGATCAGGCCCGATAAGCTGTTTTTTTTTGTTGAATCCAGCCGATTTAAAAAAGTGGCGATCAGTGGCAAAAACAGGCTTATCGGCAGCCGACTGGCCATAACAAAATAATCGGCTCCGAAACCTGGCGAAATCAAGCACTTATCGGCGCTTACTGAATCTGAAACCCAATTTTGGCTATAAAATGGTGATAATTCCCTTATCAACGCTTACTGCATGAGGCCCTTAGAGAGAGAGTCTGAGAGAGAGAGAGTCTGAGAGAGAGAGTCTGAGAGAGAGTCTGAGAGAGAGTCTGAGAATGAGAGAGAGAGTCTGAGAGAGAATATGAGAGAGAGAGAGAGAGTCAGAGAGAGAGAGAGAGTCAGAGAGAGAGAGTCAGAAAGAGAGAGTCAGAGAACGAGTGAGTCTGAGAGAGAGAGAGTGTCTGAGAGAGAGATTGTGTCTGAGTGAGAGTGAGTATGAGAGGGAGAGTGTCTGAGAGTGAGAGTCTGAGAGAGAGTCTGAGAGAGAGAGCCTTAGAGAGCAAGTCTGAGAGAGAGTCTGAGAGAGAGTCTGAGAATGAGAGACAGAGTGTGAGATAGAGTATGAGAGAGAGAGAGAGAGAGCACTGACATTCTGGGCCCACCTAAACACCAGCCACCCAGTCTTACTGCTACAGAGCAATGAAAAGTCAGGACCTCCTCACTAAACCCTGTGCCATCAAACAACTTGTCCTCTCACTCCAAGGACAAAACCCCACACAGATTAACAACCTGCCGAAAAAAGAAATCAACTCAATCGCCAACGAAATGAAGAAGCAGTATGTGACAAGATGGGAAAATGATATCCAACGCTCAAAGAAGCTGGAGACCTACCACAGCCTACAGAGAGAATACACTCTGCACCCTACCTACTGAAGGTAAAAGACCCAAAACAGAGACAGACCCTGAGCCAGTACAGAATAAGTGCCCACAGCCTAGAAATAGAAACAGGCAGGCACAGACAGAACTGGAAGCCCCGGGAGATGAGACTGTGCCAAGGATGTGAGCTAGATGAGGTAGAAGATGAAACTTACTTCCTGTTACGTTGCACACAATACTCTGAAGTGAGGAGTGCCCACCTAGAGAAACTAACTGCTGTTATCCAGAACTTTAATAATACAGAAGAGAACCAAAAAATAGCGATCCTCCTGGGAGAAGATGGAACCACAGCAGAACTGGCTGCACACTATATCAACACCTGCCACAAGCTGAGAGACGTACACTAACCCCCACACCCCTGTGTGAAACTGTTACCAATATACCCTGCAATCATTATACCCTATCCCTAGTATTCGTGTAATTATTGTCCCCCACCCCCTATTATTCACGCTTTGGCAATACTGAAATGTTCTTTCGTCATGCCAATAAAGCTGATTTGTTTTGATTTGATTAGAGAGAATCAGAGAGAGAGAGAGTCAGAGAGAGAGAGTCAGAGAGTGAGAGAGTCAGAGAGAGAGAGAGAGAATCAGAGGGAGAGAGAGTCAGAGAGAAAGAGAGAGAGAGAGAGTCAGAGAGAGGGAGAGAGTCAGAGAGAGAGAGCCAGAGAGAGAGAGTCAGAGAGAGAGAGTGTGTCTGAGAGAGAGAGAGGGCCTCATGCAGTAAGCGTCGATTAAGTGAAATCGGCAAGCTTACCGATTAGTCATGTTAATGGCGATTTTTCCTCTCCGTATGCAGTAAGTGCCGAATACATTCAAAATCAACCCGAAAACAAATCCGCCCACTCTCACGATGATTAGCCGATCACACACAGGTGTATCGGCGTGCGTGGCGGGGTGCTGATAGGTTGCCCAATCACAAATCTTGCTGAATCAGGCGAAACAAGCATGTATTGGATTGCGCTCCATATTTAAAGGCAACGTGTACTGCTAATCATTCTCTGTGTTGTTGGGAGTGAGAGAGAGAGAGACGCACAGAGCTGGCTGATTGAACATTTGCATATTGACGGAGAGACTTGTTGTGTATTGGGTGAGCTTTGTCCATTGTTGTTTTGTTTACATCTTTGTCTTGTTTTATATGTGGAAGTGTTTCGTGTGATTGGCTGTACATTAGTTGTCTGTTTTTTGTGAGTGCTGGAAGTATGCCCGCAAAGCGTGGGAAGAGTGATGCTGGTGGGAGTGGGAGTGCTACTCGTGCGAGTACGCGTCGGAGTGAATGTACTGTTCAGGTGAGTGATGTTGCTGGTGCACCGAGTGGTGTTGCTGGGAGTGGGAGTGCTGTTGCTGTGAGTGGGAGTGTTGTTGCTGGGAGTGGGAGTGCTGTTGCTGGGAGTGCTGGGAGTGCTGTTGCTGTGAGTGGGAGTGCTGTTGCTGTGAATGGGAGTGTTGTTGCTGTGAGTGGGAGTGCTGTTGCTGGGAGTGGGAGTGCTGGTGCTAGGAGTGGGAGTGCTGGTGCTAGGAGTGGGAGTGCTGGTGCTGTGAGTGCTACTGGTGGTGCAGTTGCTGATGGGGTGGATGGTGGTGGCGTGCTTGCTAGTGGGCAGCTTTTGGAGTCTCTTCCATTGTAAGAAGGAGAGTCCAGTCAGCACCAGCCAAGCTCTGACCCTAAACCTGCTCGGAAGAAACGTGTGGAGAAGCCACGTAATCCTCGCTTCAATGACCAGGAAAATACAGCTCTTGTCACTGGCATTCTGGAGCACTATGACAGTATATATGGACATTTACTAGGTAAGTGTACCTTTACATTTATTATTCAAATATATGTGATCCTAGGTCATCTGAGTTTTGTTCATATGCAAAGATGGGTTCACAATATCTTTCTATGTTAATTAGTCTGGAAACACAGCTTTTTATCATGCCTTACAAGGACAACTAAACACAGGCGGTCAATTTGCCATAACTGCATACAATATGAATGCAACCTTGCTTACATGTATAGGTTTAGTAGTGAATGCTCATGTGCTTCACATATTACACATAAAACAGCATGTTTGCTATCTCTTGGAACAGCTAGAAGTGTAGGAAACTGGTGCTTCTATTATTATTAATTTACCTCATATATTTTATATGTTTTTCAAGGGCGGACAAGTTCAGCAAGCAGAAAAGAAATGTGGGACACAATAGTCATTGGTGTCAATGCATGTGAGAATCATGTGAGGGACAAGCGGAATTGTCACAAGAGATTTGATGATATTAGGTCCAAATTGAAAAAGAAAATACAACACCAACGCGTGCATGCTACTGGCACTGGAGGTGGGCCGACACCACAACGTCTCATATTAAGTCCATTGGAGGAGCTGCTTCGGGCAAAATTACTTCCCGTCGTCGTGGAAGGCTTACCTGGTGACCGTGATATAGGAATTTACCCCTCACAATTTCCACCAGGTGAGAAATATTACTGTACTAGGCGTGTCGTTGCTTACAGTTATTTTGCATAGTTACACTGCTTTTTATACTGTCTTCACAATATAAGCATACCTGCATCTATATATGTATATGTCTGATTCTGTATATATATATATCTCAAAATAGACATATATGTTGTAGTCCTACTAAAAGCAGTAACTAATATAGCACGTGCCATTGTGTGCTCATTTACATGTGAATTCCCAAAATGCATTGCTGCAGTGGAAGCAATTGATGGTGGGCGAAGATGGGGAACAACAGGGTAGTACACATGTGTAACACATGTTAATGAGAAATTATTACTAGCTACAGGTATAGAACATAAATATGTATAATATTATTGTGTATTTTATTTATTTTACTCCGACAAACATGACATTACTGCCTATTTTAAGCATGCATCAAATATATTGCATGCAACGGCCTACAAACATCACTTGCACTAACACATCTATAGTTGTTTATGAAAAGGTCCATTTTTGCTTTAAGTCATATACAGACAGCATAATGAGGCACACGTATCATATGTTATGTCATTGTTTTCATAACTTAAAAACTGCACACGACTATTTAGCTCATCTACCATTGTGTTAAAGCAGCTGCAATTAATATCTCATCACAGCATACACTTCAACAGAGGGGGTGGGGTTCAGCACACACACTAATTACAGCCTCATTTTAGGGTCAACTTAGTTCACACCATTTTCACCTGTTTCAAGTAATTGAAAGGTGTGGCTGATTAGGCTTTTTGGGGAAGGGAATACCGTTCTTACAACCTGACTAGCACAACTGAAGTTAATCACACTCATTTGAAAGCTTCACTTTAGCTACTAAATGCCCCAACAACTCATTACTTATCAAAGCGTACGTCACACATTAGTTCACTCATATCTATAATTGAACTACTATCAACGACACATTATCACACACTGCATGTCTTGTCTTGTTGAGTGACAGCCACATTCAGGTGTGCCACATCTTATATTAATGTACCACAAATATCCTCTACCAAAAACAACACTTTTTGCAATATGACCACCTTCATGATAACCATTGTGAATGGTCATCTCATGATAGTTATGTACATTATGATACTGATATCACTACGCAACATATGATTTTTATGTACAAATTTAATCTATTTATCCTCACGCATTACTGCAGAAACATAGTATGTTTTATGTTAGGGAACTCAAAAGTTCTAAGTACGCAGGCATGTACATTGTTATTACAACTATTTATGTTCACTTTCACACACACATTTTGGGTTAAGGAAATGATGCTGTTAGGTACTCATAAATACAGAACATACAATAACTGTTTATTCAATATTTACACATGTAAATGTAAAACTTATGTTATTGTTATATATAGTTGCCCCTGAAGGACATGTGTCACCTGAGACTGAACAAGTGTCTTCACCTGGGTCAGCCAGCTCAACACACCTAGAAGGTGAGTGTATCAGTTGGTGGCCATATAATATGTGCTCTTCTATATGTTATGTTGTCATGTTCATTATTTGTTTTGCACATCTTCTTTAAATAGGATTACTTAGTGTCAGTGAAAATGAAGTGTAAGCCAACTTGTATTGTGTTAGTGATGTTAACTATCATGTAGGAGTTGTGAGTTTACAGCAAGTTTTCATTCACTCATATTTCATACTGAGTCCAAACATTATTCTTAAGTCAAGGTAGTTTTTAATGTGAGGTTATAAAACGTATGGAAACATGTTAGTTGTTACTTATGACACAGTACAATTACATAGTAACACAGCAGAGATTAACATGCCATTTGATAATGTGTACATTTATTTGTAGAACATGATGAAGAGGATTATGATGATGATGATGATGATGCCGCCGCCGCCGCCGCCATAGACACACAAATACAAGCAAGTGACCATGAAGAGGTTCCAATTGAAACTGTTTTACCGCCAAATCGTCCAGCAAATACCACATATGATGCAATTGTAGCTTCTGAGGGAAAAATTGTGGAAGCAGAAAATCGTCGCCATTCTGAAATGATTACAGTGCTGGAAAGGATGATTGCACTGCAGGAAGAAACAGTTTCACAATTGGCACATCTCCACAGAGTCTTCATTGAAGTGCCTAAACAGTTGCAAAAAATCAACACCTCATTCGAAGCATTAGTTGTTCAGCAAACACAAGCTAATTACTGGAGAATGACTAATGTACCACAATTCAACATCAACACGTCACAGGCAGGATCCTTACATGCTGGGCAGTTTTCACCACATTCATCTGATCTTCATTC
>NC_134484.1:211144786-211169786 GCF_040206685.1 Ascaphus truei | reverse complement strand
ATATTACAACCGTTATGCGTTGACTGTGCGTTTAAATGTTTTTTTTTGTTTTTTTTTTAACCACCATTTTCACTTTCAATGCGTGGATACAGCGTAACATTGCAGACTGCATAACATGTAGCGATCACAAAGAAATTGTTGCCGAATACAATATAGTATAACCTGAAAGAGTAGTACACATTGCTGACGGAATAAATATACGTACTTTCCTATCCCTTTAACCATATTAGCAACATTTTAACATAACTCTAACACATACCTGTTTTGTTATCATGCAACATTTAAAAGCGGGTCCACCACGTATGACGTGGGACCCTTGTCATGGCCCAAGGCGTCCTTAAAAAGGATTACGGATGTAAGTCCCGCCCCCAAGCGACGTGCGCGCCTCAAAGCCTATTGGCTGTCATGTTTTGTTATAGTAACGGTAACTGCAGTGTGTCATGTGTGCGGCTCAGTGTTTGAAGGCGTCAACTGGGCGTTAGCCAAATGTTAATTGAGTGGGAGGAGTGTTAGCGTGCGTTTCACGCTGGTTTAACATGACGTCACACGTATTGCATTTGCGCATTGTGTTATCGGCCGTCCTTTCTGTCCAAACACGTCTGTTTAAAAAGAATACAGATGTACTCGTTTAGAACGAATGTAGTTTCGTATTCATTGTATTTGAAATAAAGATTTTATGTTTAATGGTATTTTCAAGATGTATTGAACGCACAACGTACGCTTTGTTTTGCGCATGCGCTAACAGTTAGTGCAGCCAAGCCTGAAGTGCGTGCGCACACTAAGATGTGCGCGCACATTTTTCAGTATACAGGCAACGTTCACATCATATACATAGTTATGCCTGCTTCAAATTTAAAGAAACATTACATACTGATGTACACTTGTACTTCTAACATATAAGTGAGTGACGTGTGTATGTACACAATCATATAGAGCTGTGTAAAGCGTTGTCACGGATACATATATAGTAAGGTGCCATATTTGACCATCATGTGTTTGCTGTATTTCAGAGATGTCGGGGAAGATACAATCGGATCAATGTATGATTTCAGAAGAGTCTACCTTTATATGAGCTGATTGTGAGGAGGAGCCACCGACTACTATACTACATATGGAACTAATTTTATATTGCTTGCAGCGCTTATTAACAAACAATTAAAAATGTGATACCCTTATGCCTATATTGCATAAGCACTTAATTAACATAATGATGTTGCAAAATAGTGCCTCATGAATTTTTATTGAGTGTTCTTTAATGACTACTATCATTTTATGGCATGGTGTGTTTTATATATAACAACCATTCCCACTCTGCTAACACATTTGTGAATTCTATTGTGTAATGGAACGTATGACTGTCGAAACTATGTAACAATAATAATAATAATAATAATTATAATATGAGCATGTTCATGTATAGCGCTGCTAGTTGTACACAGCGCTTTACAGACACATTTTTCAGGCTGAGGTCCCTGGCCCGTGGAACTTACAATTTATTTTTTGCCGCCTGAGGCACAGGGAGATAAAGTGACTTGCCCAAGGTCACAAGGAGCCGACACCGGGAATTGAACCAGACTCCCCTGTTTCAAATTCTCAGTGCCAGTGTGTGTCTTTACTCACTGAGCCACTCCTTCTCCCAATGTAAAGGACACTTACAACCAACTAGCCATTTCTTGTTAAAAATCTCTTGTTACATGGGTATGTTGATAAAATGGTTTGGGACTGTAGCAAATAATGTTATTGGCCAGATGTTGTGGTCCCCTACAATGCATGATGTTCTGATTATGACATCAACATCATGTAATGAAGTACGTTTCTGTGTATATTTCATTATCCTAACTAACTATAGTTTACTGTGTTTATTAAACGTTCTAAAAATACATAGTATAGTCAATATGATGATATAAGCTACCATAATAAAGCTCGTGTTATCATTTGTCGGTGTTATACATGGATCCTACACAAATTGATACAGACACAAACAGTTGTCTTACAAAGTGTGTCTATGCTAATGTGCACGTGATTGACGTTACAATTGTGAGAATACTTGATAATTATCATCATGATAATGATGAAGTGACGTGATTTATATTGCAAAAATATTACCAACATTGTCATATTGGTAAATTAGAAATGCTAAATGACAGTAACATTTGCAACAAAATTGTGTTTTCTGTTAACAGTTTTACACTTGGTACATGTAGGACACATCCATACACGTGTGACTTATACATTTACATATACATATACATATACATATACATATACATATACATATACACATTTCTAATACAATGCACATGAAAGCTCAAGAGTAGCTAAATGCATATACATGATACAGAAAGTACATGTATGTTACATTTGTGTTAAAACCAATATGTTGGGTTTTGAGTTCAAATAATTATAGGAAGATTGATGTAGGCACATCTTATGAGAGATGTCAGCAAATATACATACCATGATCAGTCATACTGGAGATATACCTATAATGCAAAGGAACAATATATAAATTGCAAACATTGACATGCCATCTTCAGTACCGTAAACAACACAGCAAAGTGTGTATTTGGTGTTAAATGTGCAACACCATGTATATTTCATGACATTCAAAATGTAAATCAGGCTGGTGTACACATCATATGGATGTACATGTTACACTGCACCAATAACATTGTATGTAAGCATACTAGAAGCATGAATGAGTATGGGCATAATATGTGTATTGTGTTAGCATAAGGAACAACACAATGCTAAAATATTAGTGCTTTGTTACCCCAGTTGTATTCACATACACACAACTAAAGTAAAATTGAAGAGGGATTATATAACCTGTGCAACAATAACATACCGGTGCCACATCCCTTTGTGCACACAGCAGAGAGAAGAAAGGTGTGCAACCCATATTCATCTGTGTCCTACCAGAAGGGTATATAAAAAAACATTATTGTTAAGATAACATAATGTAAGTATAAAAGTATAACTTGGAACATATATGTTTTTACTTACAAGAAAAAAATGAATTGATGAGATTCTGGCGTGTCTGGCCACCACTGGCTGTTTGTTCATTTTCAGCAGCTACATGGGTGGGATGCTCGTCTACCACAGGCTCAGCTAGGTCTGACTGTACATTGTGCCTGAGTGCAACATTGTGCAAAATGCAACAGGCAAGGATAATATCAGACACTTTTTGAGGCTTGTATAGAAGAGCCCCACCAGTTCTGTCCAGACACCTAAATCTGGTCTTGAGTAGGCCAAATGTCCTCTCTATAACAGATCTTGTAGATATATGGGCTGCATTGTACCTGTCCTCTGCTTCAGTTTGAGGGTTTAGCACCGGAGTCAAGAGCCACGGCCTAATTCCATATCCTGAGTCACCTATAATGAATGGAGCACACATAAGCTGACATTAGTGATCAAATTGTACAATGCCAACATTCCTAAATAAAAATGTGTTTTGTGTTATAACATGTAAATGTGTACTCACCCAGCAGCCAACCATGTTCAAAATGTCCCTCTTCGAACGCATGGAAGACTGAAGAGTTCCTCAGGATGGAGGAATCGTGACTGGAACCAGGGAATTTGGGTACCACATGCATTATCCTCATCGTCGCATCACATACCACCTGTACATTGAGTGAATGGTAGTGCTTACGATTGCGGTACACATGCTCACTCTGACTAGGTGCAATCAAAGCAACATGTGTGCAATCGATTGCACCCAGCACACATGGTATCCCTGCTATATTATAAAAGCCAGTCCTGACTTCCAGCCACTCTGTCGCCTCTGTAGGAAAATGAATATAATTCCTAGCGCGTCTATTGAGTGCATAGAGAAACTGGGTCAAGGCCCGCGAGAATGTAGATTGCGAGACCCCGCCCACTATGCCCACAGTTGTCTGGTATGACGCGGAAGCAAGATAATGTAATGAGCACAGCATTTTAACAAGCCATGGGACTGCACGACCTCTGGCTGTGAAAAAATCTAAATCTCCCCTTATCTCCTGATAAAGAGATAAGATTGCTGCTGAACTCAAACGATAGCGACTTACAATCTCCTCCTCACTCATCCCATCTAACAGGGTTCTCTCCCTGTACAGACGCGGACGAGGCACAACTTGTCTCCTCTGTCTTCTCCTCTGATCTCCTGTCCCTCTACCTGTCCCTCGGCCTGTCCCTCTCCCTGTCCCTGTCGTATCCGCGTGACTGTCCCTGTCACTGTCCCTCGGTGTGTCCCTCCCTTGCCCTATATGATTCTCTTCATCATCAAGCATGTCATAGAAAAGAATGTTCCTCCGTCTCCTAAACAATCGCAACATTTTGAAATGAGTAGCTGTGAATGAGCAGGTAATGGGCGTCCTTTAAATAGGTATGTGATGATGTCAGGTGACATAGTAAAATGCAAGGTGTTACATTAACATATTAAAGTACTTCTGTGGCAAGCTGTGTGCAGTTCTTGTTATAAGTATTTGTTGTGTGTATTCTGCAGGGAATGATGATATTTGGCAATGATGTGACGTGAACCTTTGTACAAACATTGCTTGCAAATAAATAGTTGCATGTGCAATGCATGTAACACTTGTGAACGCAACAGTCAGTCATGTAATTAGGCAAAAAGGCTGAGATTGACGTGTGAAAAGTTTTGTGTAACATGTGTAATTAGGCATGTTATTGTGACATGTTGACAACAATGAATAGTCGTGTGCATACACTACCGACACACTTTATTGAAGTGTGGTCGGTACCGCAAGCCGGGAAATCTCCCGGCTTGCTAGTGGCCGCCCCTCGGCGTGCCGCGCGTCATAGACGCGCGGTCACGCGTCATCGGGAGCGTGCGCCCCCTGCACGTGTGTCCAGGGGCTCCCCGAGGGAGCCCTGGTGTCCCGCGATCGCGGGACAGCGGCAGGGTGTTCCGGGGGACCCGGCGGACCCGGCGGACCCGGCAGCGGTAGGGAGAGCGCCCCGATCGGAGGGCGCTCTTCCGCTGCTTTGGCGCGCGCCCGTCACACTCGGGCGCGCGCCAGGCTACTGCTGCGGCACAGAACGGGCAAATGCTCGAATAAACTGTGCCGCAGCAGTATGCATGCATTTGTGTAATGAGGATAGTTGGTATAGAATGAGTTTACAAGGTGTCCCAATGCTGAATTACTGTACATGTGTGTATAAGTTAGGTTGAAGTGCTTGTAATGCTACGGTTACAATGTAAACATGCAATGTGATTGAGCGTCCAATAAGTGACGTCATGAAAATAGGGAGGACCCAAAAGTATATGTAAACATGAGAATACAGATGAACATGAACGTTTAAAGATGCGTGACACATTACAAGCATTGTGTAATGTAAAGGAAGATGAATATACGGTGTATGTGTGACATGTGTGACATGTGTAACATCATGTAAATAATTGTCGCTCAGTTCAATAAAATGTGTGATATGATGTGAGGTTCTCCTTTAAGAGTTGAGTATAGTATTTTCCCTTGGCACATCATCACATGATGAGTAATGTGACCCGCAAATGCTGCAAACATGTAAAAGTATAATGTTATGCAAATAATACACGTCAGCTGTGACACAATGCAGGGAATGCCCCCACACTGTAATGCAAATGACGTTTGTATTGTGAGCAATGAAACGTAAACAGTACTATACTGTTATACGTCCCCGCTCCATTGACTCCATTGATGTACAGAAGTTTTTTTTTTTCTAAGTGCCGTTCCGGCAGCCTTAGCGATCGTTCTCCCCTCCAAACTGCCAACTTTAGTTGGCGGGAGAAATTGGCCATAACATCTCAATTTCGTAGTGCCGATCAGCCCCGATAAGCTGTTTTTTTTTGTTGAATCCAGCCGATTTAAAAAAGTGGCGATCAGTGGCGAAAACAGGCTTATCGGCAGGCGAATGGCCATAACAAAATAATCGGCTCCGAAACCTGGCGAAATCAAGCACTTATCGGCGCTTACTGAATCTCAAACCCAATTTTGCCTATAAATTGGCGATAATTCCCTTATCAACGCTTACTGCATGAGGCCCTGAGAGAGAGTCTGAGAGAGAGAGAGTCTTAGGGCTCTATGCAGTAAGCGTTGATAAGGGTTTTTTCGCCATTTTATAGGCAAAATAGGGTTTGAGATTCAGTAAGCGCCGATATGTGCTTGATTTCGGCAGTTTTCGCAGCCGATAATTTTGTTTTGGCCAGTCTGCTGTCGATAAGCCTGTTTTCGGCACTTATCGCCACTTTTTTAAATCGGCTGTATTCAAGTAGCAAAATCAGCTTATCGGGGCTGATCGGCACTAAGAAATTGAGATGTTATGGGCAATTTGTCCCGCCAACTAAAGTTGGCAAGTTGGAGGGGAGAACGATCGCTAAGGCTGCCGGAACGGCACTTAGAAAAAAAAAAACATCTGCACATCAATGGAGTCAATGGAGCGGGGACGTATAACATTATAGTACTGTTTACGTTCCATTGCTCACAATACAAATGTGATTAGCATTACAGTGTGGGGGGGCATTCACTGCATTGTGTCACACCTGACGTGTATTATTTGATTTACATTGTACTTTTACATGTTCCTCTGCGCAGAGCTCACCAGAAGTTTGTCATTGCCACCTCTACCAAGGTTGATATCTCCAGCATGAAGATCCCGAAGCAAGAATGAGTTGAGTATAGGATTTTCCCTTGACACATCATCACATGATGAGTAATTTGACAAGTTAAAATCCTATACTCAACTCTTAAAGGAGAACCTCACATCATATCACACATTTTACTGAATTGAGCGACAATTCTTTATATGATGTTACACATGTCACACATCTAACACATACACCGTATATTCATGTTGCTTTACATTACACAATGCTTGTAATGTGTAACGCATCTTTAAACGTTCATGTACATCTTTCTTCTCATGTTTACATGTACTTTGGGTCCTCCTTTTTTCATGACTTCACTTATTGGCCACTCAATCTCATTGCATATTCACATTGTAACCGTTGCATTACAAGCACTTCAACCTAACTTATACACACATGTACAGTAATTAATCATTGTGACACCTTTCAAACTGATTCTATAGCAACTATCCTCATTACATAAATGTATGCATACACTGGCGACACACTTTATTCGAGCTCGGCTAGTCCCACGAATTCGGGTATACCCGGGTGTATTGAGGTTTGTGACTGTTTTCTGCCCAAGTGCATTGGGTTATTTTCCAGGCAGGGATTGAAGCATTTTATTCCCGCTGGCTGCAATACTGCACAGTATATATATATATATATACTGCATTACAATTCATGAATTTATGCCATCTGGTAGACACGTAAAGCATTGCAGCCTATTAAATCCTAATCATTATCATTTAACAGATCAGCCGCCCGTCAGCCAGGCATGAACCCAGGCTGGGAAGGCAAACACAACGGGGCTTGTCAGAGGTGAGGAGCGGCGCATTCCAGGTATCTGCCAGGTACATACTGGGTATTTGCTCGAATAAAGTGTGTCGGTGCAGTATGCACACGAGAATTCATTGTTGTGAACATGTGACAATAACATGGCTAATTACACATGTTGCAGCAAACATTTTCCACGGCAATCTCAGGCTTTTTGTCTATTTACATGACTGACTGTTGCGTTCAGAAGTGTTACATGCATTGCACATTACACTAAGAATTTTCAAACAATGTTTGTACAAAGCTTCACGTTACATCATTGGCAAATATCATGATTGCCTGCTGAATACATAGAACAAATAATTATTTGTTCAAATGGACACAGCTTGTGAGCAAAGTACTTTAATATGTTAATGTAACACCTTGCTTTTTACTATGTCACCTGACATCATCACATACCTATTTAAAGGACGCCCATTACCTGCTCATTCACAGCTACTCATTTCAAAATGTTGCGATTGTTTAGGAGACGGAGGAACATTCTTTTTCATGACATGCTTGCTGATGAAGAGAATGACATAGGGCAAGGGAGGGACAGAGCCAGGGACAGTGACAGGGACAGGCACGCGGATACGACAGGGACAGTGAGAGGGACAGGCCGAGGGACAGGTAGAGGGACAGGAGATCAGAGGAGAAGACAGAGGAGACAAGTTGTGCCTCGTCCGCGTGTGTACAGGGAGAGAAGCCTGTTAGATGGGATGAGTGAGGAGGAGATAGTCAGCCGCTATCGTTTGAGTTCAGCAGCAATCTTATCTCTTTATGAAGAGATAAGGGGAGATTTATATTTTTTCACAGCCAGAGGTCGTGCAGTCCCTGGGCTTGTTAAAATGCTGTGCTCATTACATTATCTTGCTTCCGCGTCATTCCAGACACCTGTGGGCATAGTGGGCGGGGTCTCGCAATCTACTTTCTCGCGGGCCTTTACCCAGTTTCTCTATGCACTCAATAGACGCGCTAGGAATTATATTCATTTTCCTACAGAGGCGACAGAGTGGCTGGAAGTAAGGAATGGCTTTTATAATATAGCAGGGATACCATGTGTGCTGGGTGCAATCGATTGCACACATGTTGCTTTGATTGCACCTAGTCAGAGTGAGCATGTTTACCGTAATCGTAAGCACTACCATTCACTGAATGTACAGGTGGTATATGATGCCACGATGAGGATAATGCATGTGGTACCCAAATTCCCTGGTTCCAGTCACGATTCCTCTATCCTGAGGAACTCTTCAGTCTTCCATGCGTTCGAAGAGGGACATTTTGAACATGGTTGGCTGCTGGGTGAGTACAGATTTGGATGTTGTAACACAAAACACATTTTTCTTTAGGAATGTTTTCATTGTAGAATCTTATCACTAATGTAAGCTTATGTGTGCTCCATTGATTATAGTATCACTAATGTAAGCTTATGTGTGCTCCATTGATTATAGGTGACTCAGGATACGGAATTAGGCCGTGGCTCTTGACTCCGGTGCTAAACCCTCAAACTGAAGCAGAGGAGAGGTACAATGCAGCCCATATCTCTACAAGGTCTGTTATAGAGAGGACATTTGGCCTACTCAAGACCAGATTTAGGTGTCTCGACAGAACTGGTGGGGCTCTTCTATACAAGCCTCATAAAGTGTCTGATATTATTATTGCCTGCTGCATTTTGCACAATGTGGCACTCAGACACAATGTACAATCAGACATAGCTGAGCCTTTGGTAGACGAGCATCCCACCCATGTAGCTGCTGAAAATGAACAAACAGCCAGTGGCGGCCAGACACGCCAGAATCTCATAAATTTGTTTTTTTCTTTAAAGTAAAAACATATATGTTCCTAGTACTACTTTTATAGATTAATTATGTTATACACTGGCGACACACTTTATTCGAGCTTGGCTAGTCCCACGAATTCGGGTATACCCGGGTGTATTGAGGTTTGTGACTGTTTTCTGCCCGAGTGCATTGAGGTATTTTCCAAGCAGGGATTGAAGCATTTTATTCCCGCTGGCTGCAATACTGCACAGTATATATATATATATATACTGCATTATAATTCATGAATTTATGCCATCTGGTAGACACGCGAAGCATTGCAGCCTATTAAATCCTAATCATTATCATTTAACAGATCAGCCGCCCATCAGCCAGGCATGAACCCAGGCTGGGAAGGCAAACGCAACGGGGCTTGTCAGAGGTGAGGAGCGGCGCATTCCAGGTATCTGCCAGGTACATACTGGGTATTTGCTCGAATAAAGTGTGTCGGTGCAGTATTAACAATAATGTTTCTTTATATAACCTTCTGTTAGGACACAGATGAATATGGGTTGCACACCTTTCTTTTCTCTGTTGTGTGCACAAAGGGATGTGACACCGGTATGTTATTGTTGCACAGGTTATATAATCCCTCTTCCATTGTAAATTAGTTGTGTGTATGTGAATACAACTGGTGTAACAAAGCAGTAATATTTTAACTTTGTGTTGTTCCTTATGCAAACACAATACACATAGTATGGCCATAGTCATTCATTCTTGCAGTATGGTTACATACAATGTTATTGTTGCAGTGTAACATGTACATCCATATGATGTGTACACCAGGCTGGTTTACATTTTGAATGTCATAAAATATACATGGTGTTGCACATTTAACACCAAATACACACTTTGCTGTGTTGCTTACGGTACTGAAGATGGCATGTCAATGTTTGCAATTTATATATTGTTCCATTGCATTATAGGTATATCTCCAGTATGACTGATCATGGTATGTATATTTGCTGACATCTGTCATAAGATGTGCCTACCTCAATATTCGTATAAGTATTTGAAGTACAAATCCAACATATTGGTAAACGATAAATGTTACATACATGTACTTTCTGTATCATGTACATGCATTTAGCTACTAATGAGGTTTAATGTGCATTGTATTATAAAATGATTACTCCCATTTCATCACATTTAATGTATGTTCCCTTCTAATTTCCATTAATGTAATATAGAGGTGTTTGGAGAGAAGGGGATAACTGTAGAATTTTTTTTACTTACGGGAGCTCATTAATCACGGATGCAATTGACTGATCATAACACTCCATGCATGAATGCCTGTAATCACAGCAATGCGTTGTACATCATATATTTAGCAATGTAGGTGATTATTAATGGTATAAATTATTTGTCAACATTAATTAAACATTGTCACATGTGTATGTATAAGTCACACATGTGTGTTGATGTGACCTACATGTAACAAGTGTCAAACTGTAATCAAAACCACAATTGTGTCAGAAATGTAACTGTAATTTTTCATTAATAATTACCCACAATCACAATGTTCTTAATATATTTGGAATGTCATTGACGTCACTTCATCATTATCATGATGATAATGAACAAGTATTCTCAAAATATAAACGTCAATCACATGCACATTAGCATAGGCACACTTTTTAAGACAACTGTTTGTGTCTGTATCAATTTGTTTATGATCCATGTATAACACCGACAAATGATAACAGCAGCTTTATTATGGTAGGTTATATCATCATATTGACTGTACTATTTATGTTTAGAAAGTTTAATGAACACAGTAAACTATACTTAGTTTGTTACATGAAATATACACATAAACGTACTTCATTACATGATGTTGATGTAATATTCATAACATCATGCATTGTAGGGGACCACAACATCTTGCCAATAACATTCTTTGCTACAGTCCCAAACCATTTCATCAACATACCCATGTAACAAGAAATTTTTAACTATAAATGGCTAGTTGGTTGTAAGTGTCCTTTACATTGGGAGAAGGAGTGGCTCAGTGAGTAAAGACACAGACTGGCACAGAGAGTTTGAAGCAGGGGAGACTGGTTCAATTCCTGATGTCAGCTCCTTGTGACCTTGGTCAAGTCACTTTATCTCCCTGTGCCTCAGGCGCCAAAAAAAAGATTGTAAGCTCCACGGGGCAGGGACCTCAGCCTGCAAAATGTCTCTGTAAAGCGCTGCGTACAACTAGTAGCGCTATACAAGAACATGCTATTATTATTATTATTATTATTATTATTATTACATAGTTTCGACAGTCATATGTTCCATTACACAATAGAATACACAAATGTGTTAGCAGAGTGGGAATGGTTGTTATATATAAAACACACCATGCCCTAAAATGTTAGTAGTAATTAAAGAAAACTCAAGAAAAATTCTAGCTGCATTCTTTTGCAACATCATTATGTTAATTAAGTGCTTATGCAATATACAGTAGGCATAAGGGTATCACATTTTTAATTGTTTGTTAATAAGCGCTGCAAGCAATATAAAATTAGTTCCATATGTAGTATAGTAGTCGGTGGCTCCTCCTCACAATCATCTCATATAAAGTTAGACTCTTCTGAAATCATACATTGATCCGATTGTATCTTGCCCGACATCTCTGAAATACAGCAAACACATGATGGTCAAAGATGGCACCTTACTATATATGTATCCGTGACAACGCGTTACACATCTCTATATGATTGTGTACATACACACGTCACTCAGTTATATGTTAGAAGTACAACTATACATCATTATGTATTCGTTTGTAAAATTAGTAGCACGCATAACTATGTATATGAAGTTAACGTTGGGTGTATACTTAAAAATGTGCGCGCACATCTTACTGTGCGCACGCACTTAACGCTTGGGTCGACTAAGTGTTAGCGCATGCGCAAAACAATGCGTACGTTGTGCGTTCAATACATGTTGTAAATACCATTAACCATAAAATATTTCTTTCTAATACAATGAAGGAGAAACTACATTCGTTCTAAACGACTACATCTGTATTCTTTTTAAACAAACGTGTGTGGACAGAAAGCACGGCCGATAACACAATGCGCAAATGCAATACGTGTGACGTCATGTTAAGCCAGCGTGAAGCGCACGCAAACACTCCTCCCACTCAATTAACATTCGGCTAACGCCCAGTGCACGCCCACAAACACAGACGCGCACGCATGACACAGTGCAGTTACCGTAACTATAACAAAACAACACAGCCAATAGGCTTTGACGCGCGCACATCGCTTGGGGGCAGGACTTACATCCGTAATCCTGTTTAAGGACGCCTTGGCACATGACATGGGTCCCACGTCATACGTGGTCGACCCGTTTTTTTTTTTAGATGTTGCATGATAAAAAAACAGGTGTGTTACAGTTATGGTAACATGTTGCTAATATGTTTAAAGGGATAGGAAAGTACGTATATTTATTCCGTGAGCAATGTGTACTAATCTTTCTGGTTCTACTATATTGTAATAGGAAACAATGTGTTTGTGATCGCTACATGTTATGCAGTCTGCAATGTTAGGCTGTATCCACGCATTTAAAGTAAAAATGGTGGTTACAAAAAAAAAAAACTTTTAACGCTGAGTCAAGGCATAACGATTGTTATATTTACCATTCTTGTAGAAGAAACACTTCGTCTGCCTGCAACTGGTCGCTCCAGAAAACCAATGCATTTGCATCCATGGTTGACCCAAACGCTGAATCCTGTATGACACACATCACCTCCATGAGGCGCTCATAGGAATCGCCACTGCCTTCTTCAAACAATTGGTCCGGAGGTAGGTTCATTTCTTCGGTTACCCATTCAAATGCGTTTGCAGCAGAAAGGCTTGGTAAAAAATCATAGTAGTTATGTTCTTGTAGAATGTGTGTTTCAGGAATGGAGGGTGCAGATATTGCAGCAGGTATCGATTCACACGGAACAGTAGTAGCGGATCCATTGCTTTTGTTATTAGGAATAAATATGCTATTTAGCAAAATATATGTGCCGTGTTCCACGGTGATTTTATTTTCCTTAGCAATCTGCCAAAAACCATACCTTTCTTGTAGATTATCCTGCACACGTTCAAAACATTCATTAGTTGACAAAGTGAATCTTACAGAGGATTTAAAATTTCGCGCCCGCCCAGGTTCTTGGTAATAAGGATACTTTGTTCTAATCAAATCATAGATTTGGCCCACGTTGGCTTTCTGTTCCGCAGTTGAGACGATCGCCTCAGCTATCATCCTTTTATATCCTTGGCTGTTTTGAATCATATCGTTAGCCATTGCAGCTTAACACAAAATCTGACTGCACTTGAATGTTGTCTGCTCAGAATGCTGAAACTAGTAGAATATTATCTATTTAGTGTCTTTGCATTCAAGGTCAGAAAATGTTTCTTCTTTTACTCCTGTTTTCAACCACCAATTGGAGTTGTACAAATAATTGGTTCACATTTGTGGTTTCTGATAGGCATTTCAGTGTGAATGCCACATTAAGCTACTTTGATCTACTTTCTCAAAACAACTGTAACATTTTAATTAAAAAACAATGTGGGTTGAGGAAAGAAACATTGAACGCTTTATGAAAATAGTGCTTACACAGCCATATAATGAAATACACACACACCTGCAAATGTTTTAATCTTTTTTTTCCATACATTTCAGTGTCTATTTTTCAGTCTGGTTAACTCCCTGACTGCATCAGAGTTTAAGTAAGTGTGTATATGTATATATATATATATATATATATATATATATATATATATATATATATATATATATATATATATATATATATATATATATATATATATATATATATATATATATATATATATATATATTACAATATACATATGTATCTGTGTGTAAAACCAAACATTTAATGTGTGTGTATATTACAATATTTAATGGCTTATATGTAAAGAGGGATTTTAATATTGGAGTGATTTATTTAAAGGTTTAAATAATAGAGGCTTACAATGTTGTATGGCCTTTGACATTGGCTTGTGAGCAATTGTGATTTACCATCAAACAACGCCTTTTTTTAATTGAGAAGGCCTGTAGTGTTACAATCAATAATATATCTATGTAATCCAGTTCTACACAGATCATATTGATGGCAGTAAGTAGGCCTTGTATGAAACCTAATTAAATGGTGATAAACATGAGTGAATGAAGTGATTAATAATTGTTTAAGGCCCATACTGTTATAGGCTCACAGTAAGTATCTTTCACAAACAGTAGGCCTGTATTATTACAATACTGTGTTTTGACAAGGAAGCATTAAGTGTATGTTTTGTGAAAATACATGTATACCAGTTTAGATAGTACAAATAATATATATATATATATATATATATATATATATATATATATATATATATATATATATACACACACTGTGTGTGTGTGTACATATATCCATACATACTACATATATATTATTTCATAGATGACGTTATATTTGTTTTGTCTGGAAGCCAGGTACAGCTTGACTCGTTTTTTATATATTTAAATTCGAACGATAGGGATTTGAGATTTACATTCAACCACCATAAGGAACATATAGAATTTTTAGACCTCGAAATTTATATCAGTAACAATAAAATAGAAACTAAAACATTTTTCAAGTCTGTCCAGGCTAATAATTATCTTAGGGCCGACAGCCAGCATAACCCTAGCTGGATCCGGAATATTCCTAAGGGTCAGCTCACTCGCCTTAAGCGCAACTGTTCAAATTCAGAGGAGTTTGTGCTCCAGGCGACTGAGCTTAAAGACAAATTCCGCGATAGAAGTTACCCAAAGCATCTATTAGAGGCAGCATCTATACAGATTGAGAAAATTGAGAGAGACACATTACTTCAATATAAAGATAAAAATTAAAACCAATTGAATCAAAATAACTGTGTCTCTTTTATAACGCAGTACAATGAGATGGCGCCAAAAATTCGCCAAATCTTTAACAAACACTGGCCCATGCTACTATGCGATACCACTCTAGCCAAATGTCTCCCGGAGAAACCGAAAATAATTTTCACAAAAGCACCAAACATTAAAATGCGCATAGCACCTAGTTGTCCATTGGACAATTCGGAACCAAATTCAAACAGCAAAAGAAAGGTTTTTTTTAAATGTACTAAATGTACGGCTTGTTCATTTAGCTGCACTACAAATATTTTCAAATTTAATGTAACAGAAAAAATATATAACATCAAAACACCAATAAATTGTGATTCCACATTTGTAATATATCTGCTGCAGTGCCCTTGTGGCCTGCAATATGTAGGTAGAACAGGAAGATGTTATAAAAGAAGAGTGTATGAACACATTTACAATATAAAAAGAGGTTTAAATACACACAGTGTGTCACACCATTTTGACATATATCACAATAGGAATCCAATTGGTCTAAAATGTCAAGCCATTGAAACAGTACAAAATAATTGGAGAGGAGGTAATTTACTTAAACAGATCAGTAGGCGAGAAGTCTACTGGATCTACGAATTAAAAACACTCTCACCTAACGGTCTCAACATTGATTTTGATCTCGGCGTATTTTTAAAATGATTTTTATATGTTGGTCTTTTTTAATCATTGTGCTTGAAAAAATTTTTTAAAAATATATTCAATAGAATTTTAATAGATATAAATATATATTTTTTGTATAATCTCTATTTTTAATACTTTTTAAAAAATGTATCTTTTTTTATTTTGCAATGATTGGGTCTTTTAGCAATTGAGACATGCTGCAATCATAGGAGCCACCAGCGTGCAGATGATGGTACATCAATGTGGTATATTTTATACAATCAACTCTATGATGTGTATATATTATATTAGCTGTTATACTCTGATGTATAATATGTAGTAAGCAAGATCATTAGTAATGGTTGTGTATTTGTGTATTTTTATATATCTTGTATGTTTGTCATATTCGTATATATGTTGTCTTTCTGTATATTTTAGCTGACTTGTACACAGTACATGATTGACAGGCAGCACATCCAATCACGAGTTGCATATAAGAACTATGAGTGACAGTGTATGGAACCAATGAGATGTGACCTGTCTGTATTTAAATTCACCATGTACTGAGCTCATCACCCCCAGAAGAAGTGCGCATGCGCACGAAACGCGTTTGGCTATTGAGAAGCATTCCACAGCTGTACTGTGTGAGGAGCAGACCTTCCAAACAGTTTCCAGAGTTGCAGGCTATAGGAGGTGCAATCGGCAGTAAGATCTGGTAGATCGTCCCGCCCGCTGTGACGCACTTCCGGGAGTGGTTGGAGGACTCCACGAGGAGAGGAGGAAGTGCCTCCATTATCAGCCGACAGCATAGGAAACTCCTGAGGGCTACAACTTGCTGTAAGTAGGATTCCGGTTTTTACACACCGGATCCCAGACCTCCTCGTCACTAGACAGCTGCTATTCATTTTATTGTGTTCACTAAATCATTTATAATATTAGTCAGCTTAATTGTCTTTGTTTAGTGTTGTCTTGTGTATGTATGTCAGTCTGTCTATATGTGTGTGTATATTGGTATAGTTATACAGTGTCATACTATGATCTTGTCCTTTTGTCTCCCCTGCATGATTTAAACTAATCCTGATGCTGAGGAACCTGTTGACAACTGGATCAATGCAACATTTGCTGGACACCCCAATTCACCAATTTGAACTCTATACTCTCCCATTTGGACTTTAAGGCGCCGGTCTGTATTGTTTCTTTTGTCTATCACTAACTGTGTTTGGGTTAGTTTCCCTGGCAGCCTTACATTATTATTGTATTAACCACTTGTTGTAATAATTGCACTGCACTGTATATATTTTTTAGCGCTAATCACACCATCCTTTTTCTAGGAACATGCACAGAATTTCTGCTACTTTACCGGTAACATCCCGACCTGGGGAATGAACATCAGATGCATGGGGTGAAAAATGACCACCATGTAAAGATCCTTCCTGTGATGTGTTAAAGTTGAAATTTGGTACTGTAGTCATTCTCAAGTAATTAGCTTGGGTTTGCTGAACAACTAATGCTTCTAATGACGTGTTTATTTTTTGCAATTGTTTAGGCACTTCAATGAAGACTTTGTGGAGATGTGACAATTGTGATATCGTTTCTTCCTGCAGTGATATCATCCTTTCGTGCACTGTCATCAGATCTGAAAGCGAAGATTTTCAGCTTCAACAATTTTTCCCTCAGAAGCTACTATTGCATAACTCTGATCTGTTATTTTTTTTTTTAACTATTCTATATTTATATTTTACTATTATTAAATTTTTTTCTGTATGTGTTACTTGATGGACGATTTGGCTGTGTAACTGTTTCAATGGGAACCTCTTCATGGTCACTTGATTGCATTTCTGTGTCTATGGCGGCATCATCATCATCTTCATCATCATGTTCTAAAAATAAATGTACACATTATGAAATGGCATGTTAATCTCTGCTGTTTTACTATGTAATTATACTGTGTCATAAGTAACACCTAACATGTTTCCATACGTTTTATAACGTCACATTAAAAACTACCTTGACTTACGAATAATGTTTGGACTCAGTATGAAATATGAATGAATGAAAAGTTGCTCTAAACTCACAACTCCTACATGATACTTAACATCACAAACACAATACATGTTGTCTTAAACTTCATTTTCACTGACACTAAGTAATCCTATTTAAAGAACATGTGCAAAACAAATAATGAACATGACAACATAACATATAGAAGTGCACATATTATATGGGCACCACCTCATACACTCACCTTCTAGGTGTGTTGCGCTGCATGACCCAGGTGAAGACACTTGTTCCGTCTCAGGTGACACATGTCCTCCAGGGGCAACTATATATAACAATAACATCAGTTGTACATTTACATGTGTAAATATTGAACAAACAGTTATTGTATGTTCTGTATTTATGAGTAACTAACAGCATCAGTTCCTTAACCGAAAATGTGTGTGTGAAAGTGAACATAAATAGTTGTAATAACAATGTACATGCCTGTGTACTTAGAACTTTTGAGTTCCCTAACATACAACATACTATGTTTCTGCAGTAATGCGTTAGGATAAATTGATTAAATTTGTACATACAAATCATATGTTGTGTAGTCATATCAGTATCATAATGTACATAACTATCATGAGATGAACATTCACAATGGTTATCATGAAGGTGGTCATATTGCAAAAAGATTCGTTTTTGGTAGAGGATATGTGTGGTACATTAATAGAAGCTGTGGCACACCTGAATGTGGCTGTCACTCAACAACACAACACATGCAGTGTGTGATAATGTGGTGTTGATATCAGTTCAACTATAGATGTGAGTGAACGAATGTGTGACGTACGGTTTCATAACTAATGACTTGTTGGGGGATTTAGTACCTTCAAATGAGTGTGATTACCTTCAGTTTTGCTAGTCAGGTTGTAAGAACGGTATTCCCTTCCCCAAAAACCCTAATCAGGCAGACCTTTCAATTACTTCAAACAGGTGAAAATGGTGTGAACTAAGTTGACCGTAAGATGACCCTGTAATTTGGGTGTGTGCTGAACCCCACCCCCTCTGTTGACGTGTATGCTCTGATGACATATTCATTGCAGCTGCTTTTACACAATGGTAGAGGAGCTAAATAGTCGTCTGCAGTGTGCAAGTTATGAACACAATGACATAACATATGCTACGTGTGCCTCATTATGCTGTCTGTATATGACATCAAGCAAAAATGGACCTTTTCATAAACAACTATACATTTGTTAGTGCAAGTTATGTTTGTAGGCCGTTGCATGCAATATATTCGATGCATGATTAGAATAGGCAGTAATGTCGTGTTTGTAGGAGTAAAATAAATAATATACACATTAATATTATACATATTTATGTTCTGTACCAGTAGCTAGTAATAATTTCTCATTAGCATGTGTTACACATGTGTACTACCCTGTTGTTCCCCATCTTCGCCCACCATCAATTGCTTCCACTGCAGCAATGCATTTTGGGAATTCACATGTAAATGACCACGCAATGGCACGTGGTATATTAGTTACTGCTTTTAGTAGGACTACAACATATATGTCTATTTTGAGATATATATATATATAGAGAAACAGAAATATACATATATAGATGTAGGTATGCTTATATTGTGAAGACAGTATAAAAAGCAGCGGAAATATGTAAAATAACTGTAAGCAACGACACGCCGAGTACAGTAAGATTTCTCACCTGGTGGAAATTGTGAGGGATAAATTCCCGGTCACCAGCCAAACCCTCCACGACGACGGGAAGTAATTTTCCCCGAAGCAGCTCCTCCAATGGAGTTAAGATCAGACGTTGTGGTGGCGGGCCACCTCCAGTGCCAGAAGCATGCACGCGTTGGTCTTGTATTTTCTTTTTCAATTTTGACCTAATATCGTCAAATCTTTTGTGACAATTCAGCTTGTCCCTGACACGATTCCCACACGCATTGACACCAATTATTATTGTGTCCCACATTTCATTTTTGCTTGATGAACTTGTCCGCGCTTGAAATACAAACAAAATATATGACGTTAATTCATAATAATAGAAGCACCAGTTTCCTACACTGCTAGCTGTTCCAAGAGATAGCAAACATGCTGTTTTAGGTGTAATATGTGAAGCACATGAGCATTCACTACTAAACCTAGACATGTAAGCAAGCTTGCATTAATATTGTATGCAGTTATCGCAAATTGCATGCCTGTGTTTAGTTGTCCTTGTAACGCATGATAAAAAGCTGTGTTTCCACAATAATTAACATAGACAGATATTCTGTACCCATATTTGCATATTAACAAATCTCACATGACCTAGGATCACATGTATTTGAAGAATAAATGGAAAGGTACACTTACCTACTAAATGTCCATAGAGACTGTCATAGTGCTCCAGAATGCCAGTGACAAGAGCTCTATTTTCCTGGTCATTGAAGCGAGGATTACGTGGCTTCTCCACACGTTTCTTCCGAGCAGGTTTAGGGTCAGAGCTTGGATGCTGCTGACTGGACTCTCCTTGTTCCAATGGAAGAGACTCCAAAAGCTGGCCACCAGCAAGCACGCCACCACCAGACACCCCATCAGCAACTGAGCCACCAGCAGCACTCCCACTCCCACCAACAGCACTCGCACTCCTAGCACCAGCACTCCCACTCCCAGCAACAGCACTCCCACTCCCAGCAACAGCACTTCCACTCCTAGCAACAGCACTCCCACTCCCAGCAACAGCACTCAACTCCCAGCAACAGCACTCGCACTCCTAGCAACATCACTCCCCTGAACAGTACGTTCACTCTGACGCGTACTCGCACGAGTAGCACTACCACTCACACCAGCATCACTCTTCCCACGCTTTGCGGGCATACTTACAGCACTCACAAAAAACAGAAAACAAGACAATCATACGAAACACTTCCACATAGAAAACAAGACAAATATGTAAACAAAACAACAAAGGACAAAGCTTTCACAATACACAACAAGTCTCTCAGTCAATATGCAAATATTAAATCGCCCAGCTCTGTGCGTCTCTCTCTCTCTCACTCCCAACAACACAGAGAATGATTAACAATACACGTTGCCTTTAAATATGGCGCGCTATCCAATACATGCTGGCGTCGCCTGATTCAGCAAGATTTTTGATTGGCGAACGTAACAGCACCCCGCCACGCACACCGATACACCTGTGTGTGATCGGCAAATCATCGTGAGAGTGGTCGGATTTGTTTTCGTCTTGATTTTGAAGGGATTCGGCACTTACTGCATACGGAGAGGGAAAATCGCCAATAACATGGCTAATCGGTAAGCTTGCCGATTTCACATATTCGTCGCTTACTGCATGAGGCCCTTAGAGAGAGAGTCTGAGAGAGAGAGTCTGAGAGAGAGATAGTTAGAGAGAGAGTCAGAGAGAGAATCAGAGAGAGAGTCAGAGAGAGAGTCAGAGAGAGAGTCAGAGAGAGAGAGAGTCAGAGAGAGAGAGAGTCAGAGAGAGAGAGTGAGAGAGAGAAAGTCAGAGTGAGAGAGAATCAGAGAAAGTCAGAGAGAGAGAGAGAATCAGAGAGAGTGAGAGTCTGAGAGAGAGTCAGAGAAAGTGAGAGTCAGAGAGAGTGAGAGTCAGAGAGAGTGAGAATCAGAGAGAGTGAGAGTCAGAGAGAGTGAGAGTCTGATAAAGAGAGAGAGTCTGAGAGAGAGTGTCTGAGAGAGAGTGTCTGAGAGAGAGTGTCTGAGAGAGAGTGTCTGAGAGAGAGTGTCTGAGAGAGAGTGAGAGTGAGAGAGTCAGAGAGAGAGAGAGAGTCAGAGAGAGAGAGAGAGTCAGAGAGAAAGAGTGTCAGAGAGAGTGAGAGTCTGAGAGAGAGTCAGAGAGAGTGAGAGTCTGAGAGAGAGTCAGAGAGAGTGAGAGTCTGAGAGAGAGAGTGAGAGTATGAGAGAGAGAGAGAGAGAGAGTGTCTGAGAGAGAGTGTCTGAGAGAGAGTGAGTCTGAGAGCTAGAGAGTCTGAGAGAGAGAGAGAGTCTGAGAGAGAGGGTCTGAGAGAGAGTGAGAGAGAGAGTCAGAGAGAGAGTCTGAGAGAGAGTCAGAGATAGAGAGAGTCAGAGATAGAGAGAGAGAGAGAGAGTCTGAGAGAGAGTCTGAAAGAGTGTCTGAGAGAGAGAGAGGGTCTGAGAGAGAGTGAGTCTGAGAGAGAGTGAGTCTGAGAGCTAGAGAGTCTGAGAGAGAGGGAGAGTGTCTGAGAGAGAGAGTCTGAGAGAGAGTCTAAGAGAGAGAGAGAGTCTTAGGGGGTCTTTTCAGGAAGTTTTTCAAAGTCCAACTTTGCTCGTTCGTTACCCTGTTTGCGTTAAATTCTGCTCTCAGAGAGAGAGAGTCAGAGAGAGAGAGAGTCAGAGAGAGAGAGAGTCAGAGAGAGAGAGTCAGAGAGAGAGGGAGAGTCAGAGAGAAAGAGAGAGAGAGAGTCAGAGAGAGAGAGTCTGAGAGAGAGAGTGTCTGAGAGTGAGAGTCTGAGAGAGAGAGTCTGAGAGAGAGAGTCTGAAAGAGAAAGTCTGAAGGAGAGTTTGAGAGAGAGAGACTGAGACAAAGTCTGTGTCTGAGAGTGAGAGTCTAAGAGAGAGAGTCTGAGAGAGAGAGTCTGAAAGAGAAAGTCTGAGAGAGAGTTTGAGAGAGAGAGAGAGACTGAGAGAGAGTCTGAGAGAGAGATTGTCTGGGAGAGAGTGTCTGAGAGAGATAGAGTCAGAGAGAGAGAGAGAGTCAGAGAGAGAGAGAGAGTCAGAGAGAGAGAGAGAGAGAGTCAGAGAGAGAGAGAGTCAGAGAGAGAGAGAGTCAGAGAGAGAGAGAGAGAGAGTCAGAGAGAGAGTCAGAGAGAGAGAGAGAGAGTCAGAGAGAGAGAGAGAGAGAGAGAGTCAGAGAGAGAGAGAGTCAGAGAGAGAGAGAGTGAGAGAGTCAGAGAGCGAGAGAGTCTGAGAGAGAGAGAGTGTCTGAGAGAGAGTGCGTCTGAGAGAGAGAGTGAGTCTGAGAGGGAGAGTGTCTGAGAGTGAGAGTCTGAGAGAGAGTCTGAGAGAGAGAGAGTCTTAGAGAGAGAGAGTCAGAGAGAGAGAGAGTGAGAGAGAAAGTCAGAGAGAGAGAGAATCAGAGAGAGAAAGTCAGAGAGAGAGAGAATCAGAGAGAGTGAGAGTCTGAGAGAGAGTCAGAGAAAGTGAGGGTCAGAGAGAGTGAGAGTCAGAGAGAGTGAGAGTCAGAGAGAGTGAGAGTCTGATAGAGAGAGAGAGTTTGAGAGAGAGTGTCTGAGAGAGAGTGTCTGAGAGAAAGTGTCTGAGAGAGAGTGTCTGAGAGAGAGTCAGAGTGAGAGAGTCAGAGAGAGAGAGTCAGAGAGAGTGAGAGTCAGAGAGAGTGTCAGAGAAATTGAGAGTCTGAGAGAGAGTCAGAGAGAGTGAGAGTCTGAGAGAGAGTCAGAGAGAGTGAGAGTCTGAGAGAGAGTCAGAGAGAGTGAGAGTCTGAGAGAGAGAGAGAGTGTCTGAGAGAGAGTGTCTGAGAGAGAGTGAGTCTGAGAGCTAGAGAGTCTGAGAGAGAGAGAGTGAGTCTGAGAGAGAGGGTCTGAGAGAGAGTGAGAGAGAGAGTCAGAGAGAGAGAGTCTGAGAGAGAGTCAGAGATAGAGAGAGTCAGAGATAGAGAGAGAGAGAGAGAGAGAGAGTCTTAGAGAGAGTCTGAGAGAGAGTCTGAGAGAGAGAGAGTGTCTGAGAGAGAGTGAGTCTGAGAGAGAGTGAGTCTGAGAGCTAGAGAGTCTGAGAGAGAGGGAGAGTGTCTGAGAGAGAGAGAGTCTGAGAGAGAGTCTGAGAGAGAGAGAGTCTTAGGGGGTCATGAACTAAGCTCTGTTAAGTCACTTTTAGAGTGCAAAGTGCTCTTAGAATGTGATGTTGCGCTAAACCCGATGCACTGAGCAACGCAAACAGGCACTTTGCGCTCTAAAACTGACTTTTTTTCAGGATTTTTTTCTAAGTCCAACTTTGCTTGTTCGTTAGCCTGTTTGCATTAAATTCTGCTCTCAGAGAGAGAGAGTCAGAGAGAGAGAGAGAGTCAGAGAGAGAGAGAGTCTTAGAGAGAGAGAGTCAGAGAGAGAGAGAGTGAGAGAGAAAGTCAGAGAGAGAGAGAATCAGAGAGAGAAAGTCAGAGAGAGAGAGAGAGTCTGAGAGGGAGAGTGTCTGAGAGTGAGAGTCTGAGAGAGAGTCTGAGAGAGAGAGAGTCTTAGAGAGAGAGAGTCAGAGAGAGAGAGAGTGAGAGAGAAAGTCAGAGAGAGAGAGAATCAGAGAGAGAAAGTCAGAGAGAGAGAGAATCAGAGAGAGTGAGAGTCTGAGAGAGAGTCAGAGAAAGTGAGGGTCAGAGAGAGTGAGAGTCAGAGAGAGTGAGAGTCAGAGAGAGTGAGAGTCTGATAGAGAGAGAGAGTTTGAGAGAGAGTGTCTGAGAGAGAGTGTCTGAGAGAAAGTGTCTGAGAGAGAGTGTCTGAGAGAGAGTCAGAGTGAGAGAGTCAGAGAGAGAGAGTCAGAGAGAGTGAGAGTCAGAGAGAGTGTCAGAGAAATTGAGAGTCTGAGAGAGAGTCAGAGAGAGTGAGAGTCTGAGAGAGAGTCAGAGAGAGTGAGAGTCTGAGAGAGAGTCAGAGAGAGTGAGAGTCTGAGAGAGAGAGAGAGTGTCTGAGAGAGAGTGTCTGAGAGAGAGTGAGTCTGAGAGCTAGAGAGTCTGAGAGAGAGAGAGTGAGTCTGAGAGAGAGTGTCTGAGAGAGAGTGAGAGAGAGAGTCAGAGAGAGAGAGTCTGAGAGAGAGTCAGAGATAGAGAGAGTCAGAGATAGAGAGAGAGAGAGAGAGAGTCTTAGAGAGAGTCTGAGAGAGAGTCTGAGAGAGAGAGAGTGTCTGAGAGAGAGTGAGTCTGAGAGAGAGTGAGTCTGAGAGCTAGAGAGTCTGAGAGAGAGGGAGAGTGTCTGAGAGAGAGAGAGTCTGAGAGAGAGTCTGAGAGAGAGAGAGTCTTAGGGGGTCATGAACTAAGCTCTGTTAAGTCACTTTTAGAGTGCAAAGTGCTCTTAGAATGTGATGTTGCGCTAAACCCGATGCACTGAGCAACGCAAACAGGCACTTTGCGCTCTAAAACTGACTTTTTTCAGGATTTTTTTCTAAGTCCAACTTTGCTTGTTCGTTAGCCTGTTTGCATTAAATTCTGCTCTCAGAGAGAGAGAGTCAGAGAGAGAGAGAGA
>NC_134484.1:211139786-211142286 GCF_040206685.1 Ascaphus truei | reverse complement strand
GAGAGAGAGACTGAGTCTGAGAGGGAGAGTGTCTGAGAGTGAGAGTCTGAGAGAGAGACTGAGAGAGAGAGAGAGAGAGAGTCTTAGAGAGAGAGTCTGAGAGAGAGAGTCTGAGAGAGAAAGTCTGAGAGAGAAAGTCTGAGAGAGAGAAAGACTGATATAGAGTCTGAGAGAGAGAGTGTCTGAGAGAGAGAGAGTTAGAGAGAGAGTCAGAGAGAGAGTCAGAGAGAGAGTCAGAGAGAGAGAGTCAGAGAGAGAGTCAGAGAGAGAGAGTCAGAGAGAGAGAGAGAGAGAGAGAGAGTCAGAGAGAGAGAGTGAGAGAGAGAAAGTCAGAGAGAGAGAGAATCAGAGAGAGAAAGTCAGAGAGAGAGAATCAGAGAGATTGAGAGTCTGAGAGAGAGTCAGAGAGAGTGAGAGTCAGAGAGAGTGAGAGTCAGAGAGAGTGAGAGTCAGAGAGAGTGAGAGTCTGAGAGAGAGAGAGAGTCTGAGAGAGAGTTTCTGAGAGAGAGTGTCTGAGAGAGAGTCAGCGTAAGAGAGTCAGAGAGAGAGAGAGTCAGAGAGAGAGAGAGAGTCAGAGAGAGAGAGAGTCAGAGAGAGAGAGAGAGTCAGAGAGAGAGAGAGAGTCAGAGAGAGAGAGAGAGAGAGAGTCAGAGAGAGAGAGTCAGAGAGAGAGAGAAAGAGTCAGAGAGCGAGAGAGTCCGAGAGAGAGAGAGTGTCTGAGAGAGAGAGTGCGTCTGAGAGAGAGAGTGAGTCTGAGAGGGAGAGTGTCTGAGAGTGAGAGTCTGAGAGAGAGTCTGAGAGAGAGAGAGTCTTAGAGAGAGAGTCTGAGAGAGAGAGTCTGAGAGAGAAAGTCTGAGAGAGAAAGTCTGAGAGAGAGAGAGACTGAGAGAGAGAGAGTTAGAGAGAGAATCAGAGAGAGAGTCAGAGAGAGAGTCAGAGAGAGAGTCAGAGAGAGAGAGTCAGAGAGAGAGAGAGAGAGAGAGTCAGAGAGAGAGAGAGAGTGAGAGAGAGAAAGTCAGAGAGAGAGAGAGAATCAGAGAGAGAAAGTCAGAGAGAGAGAGAGAGAGAGAGAATCAGAGAGAGTGAGAGTCTGAGAGAGAGTCAGAGAGAGTGAGAGTCAGAGAGAGTGAGAGTCAGAGAGAGTGAGAGTCAGAGAGAGTGAGAGTCTGAGAGAGAGAGAGAGAGAGAGAGTCTGCGAGAGAGTTTCTGAGAGAGAGTGTATGAGAGAGAGTGTCTGAGAGAGAGTGAGTGAGAGAGAGTGTCTGAGAGAGAGTCAGAGTGAGAGAGAGAGAGAGTCAGAGAGAAAGAGTGTCAGAGAGAGTGAGAGTCTGAGAGAGTGTCAGAGAGAGTGAGAGTCTGAGAGAGAGTAAGAGAGAGTGAGAGTCTGAGAGAGAGTCAGAGAGAGTGAGAGTCTGAGAGAGAGAGTGAGAGTCTGAGAGAGAGAGTGTCTGAGAGAGAGTGTCTGAGAGAGAGTGAGTCTGAGAGCTAGAGAATCTGAGAGAGAGAGAGTCTGAGAGAGAGGGTCTGAGAGAGGGTCTGAGAGAGAGTGTCTGAGAGAGAGGGAGAGAGAGAGTCAGAGAGAGAGTCTGAGAGAGAGTCAGAGATAGAGAGAGTCAGAGATAGAGAGAGAGAGTGTCTGAGAGAGAGAGTGATTCTGAGAGAGAGTGAGTCTGAGAGCTATAGAGTCTGAGAGAGAGAAAGAGAGTCTGAGAGAGAGCATCTGAGAGAGAGTGAGAGAGAGAGAGTCAGAGATAGAGAGAGTCAGAGATAGAGAGAGTGAGAGAGAGTCTGAGAGAAAGTCTTAGAGAGAGTCTGAGAAAGAGTCAGAGAGAGAGACTCTGAGAGAGAGATTCTGAGAGAGTGAGACTCTGAGAGAGAGAGAGTCTGAGAGAGAGTCTGATAAAGAGAGAGTCTGAGAGAGTATCAGAGGGAGAGAGAGTCAGAAAGAGAGAGAATCAGAGAGAGAGAGTCAGAGAGAGAGAGAGAGACAGAGTAAGAGAGAGAGAGAGAGTCAGAAAGAGAGTCAGAGAGAGAGAAAGTCAGAGAACGAGAGTCTGAGAGAGAGAGTGTGTCTGAGAGAGAGTGTGTCTATGAGAGAGTGAGTATGAGAGGGAGAGTGTCTGAGAGAGAGAGTCTGAGAGAGAGTCTGAGAGAGAGAGAATCTTAGGGGGTCATGCACTAAGCACCGTTAAGTCACTTTTATAGCGCAAAGTGCTCTTAGAACGTGATGTTGCGCTAAACCCGATGCACTAAGCAACGCAAACAGGCACTTTGCGCTCTAAAACTGCCTTTTTTTAGGATTTTTTTCTAAGTCCAACTTTGCTTGTTCGTTAGCCTGTTTGCATTAAATTCTGCTCTCAGAGAGAGAGAGTCAGAGAGAGAGAGAGAGTCAGAGAGAGAGAGAGAGTCAGAGAGAGAGAGAGAGTCAGAGAGTCAGAGAGAGAGTTTGAGAGAGAGAGAGAGACTGAGAGAGAGTGTGTCTGAGAGTGAGAGTCTGAGA